>NW_019214414.1:0-233461 GCF_002532875.2 Varroa jacobsoni | reverse complement strand
TTCTATAAGCAGAGTGACTCAGAAGGTTAAAGGTTCGCATCGTTATCTAGCAAACGACCTTACTCGTTCACCGAGTGACCATCGAAGCATATACCTGCGTTCTCTACTCACCGTATTTTGCCCCCTTTGCGCTCCGTCTGCCAAACATTTGCTTTCATTGTCGTGTGTAGTTTCTTGTTGTCAGTAAGAGAAGAATCAGGGGGACCGGGAACAGAGTAGACCGTTAGTACCCACAGCTGCACTGAGAGTCGCAGCAGGAGGCGGCCGTGCAGGCAGGTGGCAGTTTGCCGGATTCCAAGTTAGGACTCCCAACAAAACCGAATGCAGCCAACACAGTGAACGTCCTCGTATTCGCCCTTCTTGCCATTGTCGCGCTCCGACACAGCGCCATCATGGTACATCCGAGGCTGAAACGTTGAATTCTCCCAGCCCACTCAGCTTGCCTAACATTACCAGATACGTTACCCTACCTAGTCCTGTGTGCAGAGGCCTTAGTTTCCCTTCATGGCCGCGTGTTCTGCCATGCAAATCCAACCTACTTCGCTACCGCCTTGTAGCTAGCCATTCGTAGCTGAAGGGAACAGCGAACCGGAGTATGAACGAAGCAGTTTAACAAGGAGCAGCCTGAGCGAATCCTGATTCGTTGGTTTCCTTACTGGTTTCTATTGAGCTCTTCCGTCCTCATTGAATCCAATAGCGAGGCGCAAGGCAGACGAATGCAGGAAAGCGGGTGTCGGATGTCCCTGGCCGAGCGCTTGAATTCAGCTTTGCTTTCGGCCTTACAGTCCTTTTGCCTATACGGGTACACAGGCCAAACACAATACCATGGACAGACAAACTGTCGCCTTAGACATCTCAGAGATACGCACAGCGTAACGTCCCTTTTACAGGCATTCCCTCACAGTGACTGCGTCCTATACGTCGCCTAGCTGGCTTTAAGCTTCTTCGAGCAAGCAGATAACTTGACGTTATTGACGGCGTCGTCGCTGTCCTAAGAAGATCCATTTAGACATAAGGTTACTCTCCACCATCTCCGGGGCTGCACCGCCTTTCGCTTAAGTCTGACTCTGAGAACCTGCTTGTCGACCGAACTTGTCGTAACAAACGTCTGCGATGTGTTTGTCAGCTGGTTGGTTAGTGCCTGGACTCTCAGCTACATTGAGCCTATCTAACTAAACGAGGCTTAGCTCTATACGGCTATGGAACAGTTCTATACTGATGAAATAAATAAATGTTCCCAATTTTACGTCGTGTTGTGTATGAGTGGAGTTTTCACACGAAGTACATAATCATTCCAGTATACTGAACTCACTGATGTAGCTTGCTGTGGGTATACCTAAAAGTGCAGATATTCATCTTTCACTGTCGAAATTACTGCTCTATGATAACCATGATGTCGAACATTTGTACCTGTGCGTACGTATATAAAAAAAAAAAACATAAAAATTGATGCATACTTCTAAAACCTAATACTTACTTATCTCGCGAAATCTGATTTACATATATATACATTGCACTTAGTATGTAACATTTTATCGGTAGCATTTTCGTTATTCTATTGGTGAACTATTTGGGTGTCCCACATGGCCAGCTTCAACTTATACAGAGGGTTTTCCACACGACGTATATGCTCCGAAATAATAAAACACAGTATTGCGTTGCAGCAGTGCTGGACAGCATTTGGCCGGTCGGCTTATTAACAATGCCAGCCCACATCAAGAGAGGCCATCCGGCCTCGTGTCGGTATTAGATGATGCGGCAGGCATCTTGTGCTTGCCTTGGTTCTTTAAGTGCCGAGAAGAAAACGACGAACAGAAAGGTGATCATGAGCTGTCTGCAAGCAGCACTTGCCTCAAAGGGGTGACAAGTAGACCATTACTTGATGTGCTGTGGATGAGACCAGCTCCGAGAGGCAGCTTGCTACGTGATAGGTTGCTTAGTTCATTGGACGAACGAATCATGATGGGTAAGTGCATAAAGTGATGAAGGTTCGGTTATCGCCTGACGGGTGTGGTGTAGGATAGAGCACTGAGGGGCGTTTCGGGGGTTATGGAAAAGTGAAGACTTCCCTCGCGCGCGATAAGCGAAGCATGCCATGAGGATGTCACGACCAGGTGCCACATTTCTACCAGGTCTACTTTAGTTTGTGGCCTGGGTGCAGCCTGCCTAAGCAAGAAGACTGTAAGCAGGTTTTTCCGCATTGCAGTAAAGTAGGTCCGATGGATCAGCAGTTGATCTTCGTTAGCAAGCACCAGCCTTCTTACGCGATCAGCGGCCATTGGCTGGAATCTGGGAAAAGCGACGGAAAGGAAAAAGTCGCTGAAGGCTTTCTTTCAAATGGCATTACGCACGATAAGTAGTGGCGGCTTACCTAAAGCAGGCACATGGTCGTGCGCACACAAGCCTATATATCGTTGCTGTCACCTCCTTGTTGCTTCCTTGTCGGCAGCGAAACTTCCAATAAGCCCCCAACAACTCGTGACAGATCATCTAAGACACTGACAATACCCAACCTATGGGTGAGAACGCTTTGGTAAGCATGCCTGATCTCATGGCCATCAGATAAAGCATTCCTGAAATTAGCGGCAAAAGCAGTGAAAGCAAACTAAAGGCTCGAAATGATGAACTCTGATGAAAGAGGCCTCCTTTTTATGATCCGTCTATACTTAATTGACTTCGTGAGCTGTCGCTGTGGGATTCTCCGGGTAAACTCCCCGACGAAAAGCGATCTTGTTTCCTGAATGTTCCTTTCTCTCCTCTATTTCTGTGACGAAGATCCATTTTATGAAACTCTGCACCCGCGTCGTTGGAAAGCTGTTCTACTTAATTCCATTGCGTTCAGTTAGTCTGAATAGTTTAGTTTACAACCGCTACCCATATTGATTTGTTTACTTCTTATGATTCTATTCAGTAACTTTTACTAGTTTTGGATATGTAGTAACGGCGAACAGCCCCTTATAAAATATACATACTCGTGTCCCAGCTGACAGCGTACAAAAGTTGTCTGTAACAGCACTATTAGCAGACATGATACCTAAGACTTGATATTATCACGAAATTTGCCTGTCTTAGTCGGTCGTTGAAGCACATGACTGTGAGCTGACTCGAATGGAGTGAAAGCCAAGCTAGGCCGAGTCTAACCGGGGTATAGTAATAGCCCACTGTACGGAAGGTGCCAAAAGCAGATTGAGTACCTATTAGGCGTCATGTTGCGACGTTATCGTCATCACAGCCACCGTTACAAGCGACGATTGCCTCTAGCGTGAGCACGCTACCCCTACCAATAGTAGGCCTGTGTAAGTGTCTGTGGTCCTATGCAGGTCTTTTGACGTACGCGCGCAGTTTCCAGACCCTAGCCAAGAGTCTGTATAAGCATCGCATAGATAACAGTTTACCATACATGACCTACAGCGAGATCCTATGATACAGAACTGAACCATAACCAGAGGCCACAGCAGAAGCAAAGACCAGTGACGACACGAATGTACACACAGATGCACCCTAATGGACCTCGAATTTGCGGATCCGCATGACGACGGTCCGCCTTACACTTAACTGTATGCCGCATTTACATTAGCTACCGTTAGGGCAGCTCGACAGATGCTGCGTAACTGATTCGCATCGATGCGATCGCCGTAAATAGTGAAAAAAGCTATCGTTGGCACTATTGGAATCGGGGCAAGGGAGACTGGATACATACCCTGAGCCTCGAGAAAATTTCAACCTGCGGACGAATTAGTGGGGAGAGTGGGAATTCACCAAGATACTATGAAGCCTTAAATACTCACTGCAACTCTATATAACTATGTAAAGCGACAAAAAGTTCATGCAGCCTCTTTACGGCGGTTAGCTATGTAGACGACAATTGCCCATGGTCCTTTTTCATGGTGAGGTTGTGTTAGTGTCGGGCAAAGGAAACGCGACAATGTTAAGTTTTTAGAGCTTTATCGGGTCTTAATAACGATAGGAAAAAAAACGCTTTCAAATATATGTAAATTGACATATTGCACAGGCTTTTCAAATATTTCCCAGGAAAAAGACACTACGAGATGGTGAGTCTGCTTCATCCTTGATTCACCGCATTTTATACTTACCATCTTGACACTGGCTATCGGGCCAGGTTGGGTTTTGACCGAGCCAGATCAAAGAAGATGAAGTACTTGCTACACCATAATTATCCAGGAGATTTCCTACAGGATGTGTAGGCATAACCGGCTGTTGTACAACTTGATGTAGTTCACATAGTTAAATCGGGTGTATGTGAGTCGTGTTATATGTGAGTATACCGTGTATTTGTATTACTAATTACATAGAACCTGTTCGCCGTCGCTTCCGCTTATTATTCATACTTCTTTCTTTCAAACAGCAAACTATATGTCCGGATTTCGTTTCATGTATTCTAAATTTTATTAATGGATAACATACCTGAACGCAGCCGGCTGAGGAGTCCGTCAAAGAAAAACATCGAGAGAGAGAGAGAGAGCAGGAAAGGAAAACAAAACGAAGAGAAATCTCTCGCGGCGCAACGAAGCGAACAGAAAATAAGGCCGGCCTGCGGAACCCTCGACCTGCTAACACTTAAAGTATATGAAGTAAAATCGGCTTGGAACCTTCAAAATTAAGTTCGCTCAAGAACAGTTCTCATAAATCTTGCTCTTTATGCATCGTCGTCGTGCGATGGCTGCGCTTGTATGAAGGCCAAGAATCGCGCGACTTCGGCGCCGAGTACGACGGCAGGCGCTGCTGTGGTGATGGCAGCGACGTCCACAACGAGGCCTCGACAAATATGCGGGCGGTGTGTCACGTCGCACTTGCATACAAGCTATATAGTGTGTATATGTGGAGTACTATAACACGCTTCGTACCGTAATAACTTGGCAGGGGGTTGAGGGCGTTCACCAGTGCGAGGCAACTATTATCAGGCCAAAGACGGCTTTCCGTCCACATCTCTCTGAGCTAGCGAAGAAGTATTTAGCGCGACTGAAATTAGGTAGAGGTCAGAAAAGGGAGGCGAGTGCTGTGGCAACTGGACTTACTAAAGGTGACAATTTTTGCGCTCCACGTTGACAACTGCTGCGTTAAAAATTTTTATTGGCGCCTCCGTCTTTCGCCTTGCCTTCGTTGCGTGCTCCAGTTCCCGCCTTTGTCCTCCTGTGCCTTTCGCAGCCTTTAGCTAGCACCACCTTTACACGATTCCTCATCCTGTTTTTCGTGCACCTCACTATTTTTCCTGAACCGGTTTCTACTCCAGAATTCTTATACCTCTCTTTCCGCTATTAGCGGCATCAGCAGCAACACCTGCAGCGACCAAGGAGAAAGACGATTAAACAGGTGAGAGCAGGCGTCTTTCCGCCCATTCCGTCATTGCAGTATTGTCGTTCAGCGTTGTGCAGTGAAGCCAGATTCCTATGGCAACCCAAGATCAAAGGGGAAAAACAGGAGAAGACGTGGTGGTTCAAAGAGCACGCCGAAAATCATGAGCGAGGTAGTTGAAAGTGGAAGCAATGGCGGTTGTTGTGACGGCGCCAGCTTGCTCTTCCGTCATTGTAGTAGCTGCAGTACTAGCGGCAGTAGTAGCAGCGGCTGCGAAAACACGGAAAAGGCGCACACCGAATTTTTCTCTTCAAACCAAGGGAAAAGTGCGCAAAGCGTTTTTCTGCTGCTTTCGTTTTATAAGAGCAAATGGAAGAAAAGCAAAAAAAAAAAAAAAGAAAAAGACGACGACACAGATGGGCAGGAGCTGCTGCTATCTTTGCCTCAGCCAAAGCACCTTAGAGGCGCTTAGTGCCTCTTTGCGTTACTCATTCATTCGTGTCGAAAGGAGACCAAACGGGATCTGCCGAGGGTTGCACTATCCTGGTGCACTAGCTAGCCAAAAGAACGTTGCCGGTGGGGGGTGCACGGCACGAGACTTGGGCAGCACTTAGTGTTTTTAGAAAACTCAAGGCAGAACAAGCTCTCATTGGAAGGAGAAGATGAAGAAAAAGGAAAGACAGCAAATAAAGTTGGAGTAGGAGTAGAAACTATGAAAGAAGCAGAGAGAATAAATAAGAATGTAAGACGAAGGAAAACCAAGGAGGTAGGAGCGTCATATCTACTAGTAGAATTAAGCTGAGTTGCATTGGCTCAATGAGCTACAGATGGGTAGACATAAGTTAGCGATAGGAGTGAGACACAACAAAGTTTTTTTGACCTGTATATGTATGTGATGCATTTGTAAGCTAGCATAAAAAAGTTGTTTTGTTGTCCCGTTTTTGCATTGAGCTCACAGTCGCGTCTGGGTACCGTTTTCTGATCGTCGAGATTCTATGAAGCCCAATGCCATTTCCCTGTCTATCACCCGAGACAATACATGTTACGTTTATTGCAAGTCATCGTGTTACATTTTGTGGGGCGAGATGGATTGTAGCTACACGAGACATGTACTCTCACAGGCTGCCGTACTTGTATATCTTCTATTACTCACGATCCAGCAATACCGTCCTCAACAGCTTTCCGCAGACTTGTGATCACTTGTTGAACAATTTGCATTTCACTCTTGGCGGAAGGCTTTGCAGATGAAAGATAATAACGGGGCGACATAGTCGCCGGGCAGGACACACCTTGCCTCTACCATGTCAGCGCACCTTTTGCCGGGCGTTGCCAGCACTGGTAGCAGGTCGCACACCGGCCGCCCGTATTTAGGATTTAAGGACAAGGTAGGGATTGCTACATCAATTTGGGTATTCATCATGATAGCACATTTCTAGGTTGCCGAATAGATGTTGGTCGAACACTACTGACGTTCTTGGCTGGCACGATAGAATAATTTTTTCCTTTTCTAAAGAGCCTGAAACAGCATATCTGCATACGCAATATTTTTGTATACTTCCTATATAATATAACATATTGGTTATGAGTATGCCATGCCTAATACGCTAGCAATATGCAAAGTTCGCCAGTAAGACAAAATGCTAAGATGACTAATCAGTAGCCTCCGCTTCGCTGTGAGTTCCAGCAATTTTTCTTGAAAGGATGGGGGCAAAGGGCAAAAGACATGCAGCATACATAACGATAGAATGAAGAAAGAGGGTACGACGGATGAGAGTGATACTATCATTAGCGGTCACCTTTTAGGTGATTATAAAGATTGTGCGACGTTACCGTCCTGCCTTCCGCGTCGCCAGCACACATGTTCTACAGAATCCGCTATTTTCAAGCGTTAGGAAACACCCCGAACCCCACGTTTTACCTCGCCGACCAAGCCTCGCTTTCGCATGAGTATCAGCAGGAACCTTTATAATTACCAGGTAGCTTTAGCCGTAGGGTAGATACTGCAGGGTTGCGTATGGCAATCGCTCTTCCACAGACCCGTCGTATTAACGCACCATAACTTACAATGAGAAGTCGTCGCATCATTGCGCACCGTCTTGCTTTGTTCTTGTCAGGTGGCCATCGTCTGTAACCGTCTCCCCCATGCGAAGCTTCGCCATCCGTTCGTCCGACCAAACGTTTGTTTTTTTCTCGCTATGGCTGACGCAGAAGAACACCGAACTCCTACGCGATACAGGAAGCCTAGATCTACGAAAAAGCAACTGGCTTACTATCCATGATCTAAAAATTATAAAACACGAAATGCTTTTCTCTTCTTGGTGGCCTCTTCGTCAAGCATTACAAAAGCAGTACGAGCACCAGCAGTTGTTAAATTAATTTTTCAATCATAAGTATCCGCTAGTCTTTAGCTCTATCTTCTGCTGTTATGGCTACTGCTGCCTCTGTGTTTGCTTGTTCTGCTATTCGACAAGCGGAACGACAAGCCATGTGTAATCAATGTGTGCCGGGTGGTCTTCGAGTGCTCTTCAACGAGGCGGCGATCTCGAGAAGATCATAAAAAGAACACGCATTCACACGCATGCGCGGGATGGCATAAACACCCGAATACTTCTTTACGAAGGCGCGCACACTTGGCCTACACTGGTCAGGCAAGGGCGGAAAACAGTGGCAGCTTTTAATACAATAGTAACTGCGGTAATGACGCTCATTCTGTTTTAACTTGGCGAAGCATGCTCAAGAAGAGACGACTGCGTAGAAGAGGTACGGGGCTGCCGACCGAAGAAACGGTGGAGAGCGATGAAAAATGGCGTAGCCCATGTGGACCGAGAACATCGAAAAGGAAACACTAGCAAAAACATGGACACAGGAATGGCTCAGGAGAAGAAAAAATCGAGAAAAAGAAAACGACATCAGCACAGCTGTTATAACCTGTGGGCGTCAGGGGTTCGATGTGTAGTGACGGCGAGAATTGGCCGTTATGAAAGATTGTTGTAGAGTAAGTTGTGCTATCGAGTAGTCGGACGCCCTCTGCTATGAGCGCTCTGACGCTGCTGTGTCTTGTGCTCCAGCAATATAGTTGACAAGAATATTAGGGAACGTGATATCTCTTTCGCTAACGTTCCTCTAGCCAAAGAAGAACACAAATAAGATCACTCTCCGTATTTGACGAATAGATGTTCACTGCACCAGTCTACCTAATACTGGCGTGCTGACGTTCTGGCATGCGTGTCGAACTAGGCTGGCTATTTAGGATACCGGCTAGCGAGTTGGTGCTTCGCGTATAGCAGGAACAAGTGGAACTGGTCTTGTGCCTAAGGAGTAGTACTGGAAAGCAAAGTTAAGAGCAGGTAATTTCCCTGCTGAACGCGAAAAACTAACAATTAATTAATGCGATTGCTACTGTGTAGAAGTGATTGTTTCGCTGCCGGTCCTATGCTACAGGGATATGGGGCATCCCGCAAGGAACAGCAAAGATAGGGCATGGTATTAGACGACGCAGCGAGGCTATCAAGGCAGAGCATGGTAATGAGCTCCAATAAATCCGAGCAATGGCAACTGTTTGTGCTGTGCGATGCAAACGTAAGCGAGAAAGAAAGAAATACTAAATACTATAGGACAACTGGGATGTGACGAGCACTATGGTGGGAAGATGATGTGAGGAAAAACAAAGACCTTATGGCGGTGGCGGCCACTTCCCAGGGCCGAGTGGAAGTAAAGAGCGACTCTTTATGTCGTTCGACGATACCCTCGGTATCTTCTATACGAAGAGTGTAGGGAAACTGACGCTACTGGCGGAAACAGGGGGAATGATGTAACGCTAAGGCAGCTAACACAAGCTGACTTCCCAACCTACTCCCTGAGCCTGCCTGGCCCGCGTCGACAAAACGATGCAGGCCACGTGCAATTCTGGCAAGTAATAGCCGCGAACAGTTCGTAGTCGAGGGGGAGAAAAGACTACGCGGAGTTCATTCATAATTCGATAAAAACAAGCACAGTGCTTGCAACAGCATCGGTGAATGCCGAAAGCTGCTAGTAAGACAATATATAGTTGGACACCGCCTTATTCCCCGACTTCCTTTGCTGTTAAGCAGAATAGTGATGAAGAAGAACCTCGCTCCTGGATTTCCTTACTTTCTTATCTTATTGGAAGACCATCGAACTTGCTATTTTTGTTACCTGAACCTCTGATCGCCATTAGACCGGCGCATTTACAAGGGACTTTTGCCCCACTCCTGCCCTTGCCACCGCTGCCGGTGTCAGGGTCAAGCGACGCTATCCCAACGGTTTCTTTATCTGTAAACCCGCATTACGTTAGTTTAGCTCGTTTACTACGTGCAGAAGCGGAAGAAAGTGGCAAGAAAACGATGTTTGAGACATGTAGGAATACGGGAATGACATAAGGGCTGAGCCTTGTTTCCTCCTAAATGGCAAAGTGTTCTCTCTTGTTGTCATTGTTAGCCACTGAAACAGAGAGCGCGAACAACATACGAACTGGCCGACAAATCCATTTGGTATTCGTGATCGTTGGGCCAAGAAACGGCTCTTTGTTTAGGAAATAACGTGTTACATCGCCTTTACATGAGCGGTGCGCGTGCTGAAGTGTTGGCTCTTCTCGTCTTGCTGCAGATTGCTGAAGATACGCCAGCTAGCTGCTAAAAATCCGTTACAAAGGACGTCTAGAGTAAGGGGCTAGAAAGTACAACGCCTCGAACATTGCAGCAATAGTGCTGAGTACATGAGTGATGCTTGATCGATTGGCTACTTATCTCAAGTAGTATTTTCCGCTATTTTATTCCTACAGGATAGGCTCCACTATTACGTGAACTGTCACAGCAAATCAAGCTAGCTTGTGGCTTCAATGGTCTAGCACGTTTGGCTTTTCCAAGTAGAAAATCGTGCACAGTGTCTGCGACGGTAATGCCTGACCAGCTTTCCACCTCCACATTCATAGCCGCCTCTTCTGAATTGATTAGGTTACAGTCTTGTTGTTATTGTTATAATTCTGTTGCTTCTATTGTTGATATCCCCGTCGAGTCTTAGTTGTTTCATACTTTCCGATAAAGTAGTCAGGTTGTCTGAAAAAAGGCAAAAATACAGCATCTCCGATCGAATTCGATGGCGTATAGAAAGGCAATCCATACGTCGGATTCCACACGATCTCGTTCGCTCGCTTTTTTTTCCTTGGCTGTCCCTAGCACATCGTAAACAACGGCATTGTAGTGCTGCCGTTACTGTTGTTGGTCCTATCGATTTGATGGTTGGTTGGCAAATAGTCTAGCTGGGTTCTCGTTGCAGACACTGTCTCGTCGCAAGTCTGCTAAACGACAGAACAGGCACGCATCCCCACGCATCCTAGCGTATAAGCAACGGCAATCGTCAAATCCTTTGATCCTCACCCGTATGTATTTTCTTTCTTTTCCCATTTTGGTTTGCCTGTTGTTGCGCATCCATAGCGAAGTGCCGGTCTGGGCGAGGTCTTCCAACTCACCACGGCAACAAATAGTATACAAGCAGCAGCAAAGACAACGCTGAAAACATTTCCGAAGGACAAAACGACCCCCATCAGCCGTAACATCAGCAGCAGTGTTGACGACAAAAGTGTGGAGACAGCGTGGTAGCAGGAAACGAGATCACAAGTTGACGATTCCGCTATTCACTCTCAAGTACAGCGAATACGTCGGCATAACCAACAGCGGCCAGCGGAGAAGTTGCTGGGAGATCACAGAATCCGCTGTTACTCCCGCGCCACTTCCGACCTACCGTACAATAACGAACGATGCGCACGAAGCCATCTGCCACGAAGTCTGTTTGATATGGCTAGAATATCATCGTGTTGTTGACTGTCAATGAAATATTATACATACAAAATAGATGGTGCTTTACGAATACGCCTTGTAAGCAATGGATCGTTCGTTCTATCTATCTAACGCTATCAATTGGATTATAATATGTTTGCATCGAGCTTTTTTTCGTTATGAGAAACTTCGTGGGATCCTATTTTCACTGCCTTATTAGAACCACATTCTTAATCCACTGCTTTGTCCGTGACCGCTGCAGGCCGTGACCGTTTTACGTGTCGATAGAAAACGTAATTTTTTTTCTAAAGTAGGTATAATTAATTGAAAATTATACGCACGCCTCTCTGTCCGAAAGTTATCATGGATGTTGGCCTTATGATGCTATAGCATTAGCCAAATGAATGTTTGCTTGTACTACTCATCTCTGAGATATGATGCGATGTAGAGCTGGCATTGGGTGTGCCACGGGAACGTGCATATATATAAAACATATATATAAAAAAACATAAAACAAAATGCTATTTGCCCATTTTTTACGCTAGCAGTATGGATATTTGCTTGGTGGGATATGGTTTCGCGTAGGAGAAGAGTATCCAGTTTTAGCCGCACGACACATCTATATCAGTCGTGTCAAGGGAGAACATGCCATATTTATCTGTTTAAATGTGTCATTTTACATACCATTTCAGCATTAATCTATATGGTAAGTTGGCAAACTAATATCGTAAAAGAATTAGATCGAGATAATAGCGGAAGAGAATGTTGTGTTACTTTGGTTTCAAGACGCCGTCTTCGAAACTTTTCTGAAGTTTATTTTTCTAAAACCATCATTCCTTTAGATTAGAAACTATTTTATCTGTGTGTCGCGTGTTTAACAACTGCAACAGCATCAAATTTCTGCAGATTTTTATAACTTTGTATGGTTCAACAGTTACTGCCCATTTATTATTTAGAGCTGTGCCGAAATTCAGCTGACATTTTAATTGAACCAAGCTACGATGTTTCCTATATTTTGTTACTAGGCATATAAACATATTTGATGTAAGAGAACTACGAACTAGTGCCATTGAAAATTTACAAGAACTGAAGATTATGCACTTACCGCCACTGCCAATGCTTCATATACGTACGTATCTACGGAATACGAATATTATCAAGGTCGCCTCACTTCCCACGTTTTTTTTTTTTTTTTTTTTTAATTAATATATCTATTTTGCTTGGCTTTTGCTGTCCACTCGGTCTGTCCCTATTCTACCCAGTAGACCCTCCGAAACTAATCAGTCAGATGTGCGTTACAGAAGACTGTATAACACAGTATGCCTATGCCAGTAGGCTTCGACTGACAGCTAAATGACATGAAGAATCGACAGCGTGTACGTTTATACTAGCCGTTTGCTGCAACGATAGAAGATGAAGACTTAGCTGAAGATGTCTGTTTGCTTGCTGCGAGCAAATTGTAAAGGTAGCCCTTTGTGTGGCAATGAACGCACAAAACGAGCATACTTGGACGTCCAAGTCAGCGCATGCTATCATACGTGCTATCATAGAGAACTCTTTAGTGAAGCCCGATTCGTCGTGCCAAGGGCTGGCGAGTTACAAAGGTCACAATTGTTCTTTACTGTTTGACAACTACTATATCGCCAGGGGTTGCACATGGATGGACGCATTTTGGCGAAGTGCCGCGGTTGGTGACACATTTCACCGCTAGAAGGTCTCGGTTGTGTTCACTGGGATATGTCGAGCCTGTGGCTTGAAGGGTAACAGTGCGTCTGGAACACGGCGTTCGTTCCGGATGGTCCGTCGACAGCCTTCCCATTTGGACGGATGAGCCCGTTGCTGGTGACTACTGGCCAACACCAAGTACTCTGCTACTTTAGCGTCTTTCCTTTGACTAAACGCCAGCTGGTTTTCTATGCTCCACCAATCTGCCTTGCTAACCCTAAAGATTAAGCACTAGCCGCGTCCTGCTACCCTCTTCCCTACGCTTTGCTAACCAGTAGACTATTTCTGACTAGCTTTGCATATTAAAAGTACAAGATGTTGCTAGGAGAAAATACACCATCCAGTATCCCTCTGCATCGAACTGAAGATATCTGGATGACGCACACTGCGTGGAAAACTTGTCATTGGAAGACGGTTGTGCCGGCTTAGTTACCGTTGCATTGCCGGTCGCCACTGGTAAAACACAACCCCTCATCTGCTAGCGTCGATTGCACCCCATTGCTTCGAAACGACTGCACCAATGTGAAGAATATATGCGCATCTGTATGTCTCTGTGTATGTCCATGTGTGCATGCGCAACCACTAATGAAAAGTCGCGACAAGTAGCGCTGATCGCCAGGAACGCGGCAGGCTTTGGAAGGATACGAAGCGGAGGTCAGGAAATCGAGACCTGTCAGGGTAGGCAAGCTATCACTGAGCTATGTAGCACTTGCATTTGTCGCGCTTATAAACGAGATTAATATGAAATGCGACCAGATAACCAGCGAGTCAGCTGACCCACTAAGTCGATCTAGCCAAATCACATGAACGAATCACAAAAATGACGTACCATCGCAGAATGAATATTAAGGGTGGAAGAAAGAATGAGGATGAGGGTGATGATGAATACGATAGAGGTACCTGAAGTAGTGAAGAAGATAGAGGTACGAAGGAAATAGCGAATTATAATGGAGCAAGCACCAACACAAGAATGGGCCCGCAAACAAAAAACTAACATAATAACGCGGCATAGTGTAAATAAGATGAGAAAGGTCGATTACGTGGCTGCATATAGAGTTAGCTTATGGATGTGGTGAGCAGTCAGGCTGGTGAGAGACTGTTCTTTGCTATATCCACGACGCATTTAAGCTTAAGTAAAGCATGTCATATTCTAAGTTTTGTTCCTCAATGAAATGAAGTTTGCTGTATGAACTCACTCGCACTGCAGAAGCACCACTCGCTTTGCCTATTGTATGGTCAACAGCGACGGCGGTGGCGTGGATATAGCTTGACCATAGCAAGTAAGGCACTCGACCAGGTGAGTATCTGCCTGGGAAAGGTTTAGATCGAGATGAAAATGTGTCGATTGACGTGCTTGCTATGGCCATCAAGTCAAGCTATATCCACGCAGCCGCCGCCCCGGCCAAACGCATGATGAGGTCAGTCAGTCAGTAAGTAAGCAAGCGACGAGAAATTCCATGACCAGTCCCAAAGCGCAAAGTCTCGTAGCTACAATCAGCTGCCACACACTCGTACAGACACCCTATCTCCACTCAGTTATTGTTATACGTATCTACATACGGCTACGCCTACTACAATCTGACACCAGAGGTGGTAGGTGAAATAGCGACGAACCGTAAATAGACTGTTTCATTTTCTTGTTCCTTGCCTTCAATCGCTTCTCTCCACTCTTTACAAATATTTTTGAAGGTTCTGGGTTTGTTTCAGGCCCTAGCGTTGTTCCGGCGTTCTCGGTCCCACCTTAGCTATTCGTCTACGTCTTCCATATCTATGCCTCCGAGCGGGTCGTCTCACCCATGAATTAGAGTTAGCCATCACACGAGCACTCCCGTCAAGCACAATCAGGCTTATGTGGGCTACGAGCCACAACCGTATGTGGCGAGAGAAACAGACGGCAGACTCGAAGCGGCTACACGGTGGCTGCTTTGCACAGAGCATGAAGACCAATGACAGCCGGTAGAGAAACAGCGAAATGGGCGGTTCGCTAGATAGGCCGCCGAGTTGTTTGGCTGGAATTTTAATTGAGCATGCCTAGTGCCTAGCAGCAAGCGGTTCGCTTGTGGGCTTGCGTGGATGGATGACTCGCCCACCAACTAAGTGACGATGTTTGCATGTGAATGCACGATGAAAGCAGCGACGCCATGGCGGCGGCTGCTGCTCGCGGTCGCTGTAGGAAGGCGGTCATAGCCAGAGTCAGCATCTCTATGCTGCGACCGAAATTGGGGGACAAAGTGAGGTTCATGCAAAGGAGAATGCTTCTCATGATGACGGTGATGGCGTCAGCAACGAAAGAACATGCGTGACAACGTCACCTTGGCCGTTGTCGCTGCTTTCGCCGATGCTGCAACCGACGCTGTTACCAGGACGTCTGCGCTGCCTACACTAGCGACGCTAGCAACAAAAGCAGCGAGAATAACAATGACGGCAACGACAACGAAAACAAAACCAGCTGTCTTTTCTTTGGGACGCAGGCGCCACAAATGTCGGTTGACGCCAGAGCACAAACGCTGTAGTAGAGACAACAAACGCGCATGATTATCATTGCCTACATCAATCGACACAACCCTCAGCCGACTTATCCCTAGCTCTAACGTACCCAAACCTCGAAGAGTTTACAAAACCGTGAGCGTCAAACTCTTTCAAATTTAGCCAAATCCGACGGAATGCAACGTACCTAGGAAATGTCACCTATTGAAGGAATAGGCCTACAACAGATGGAGCGGAGTGAAGTGTGTCCGACCAGATGAACGAGCTCGAAAACGGACGGACCAACGGCTACCAAGTAGCATAGCAAAAAAGGAAGAGAAAAATAGATAGCGCGAACATGTGAGCCGACAAGAACGTTACGGAGCTAGCAGGACAGTGCAAGGGTGTTGAAATTGATAGGCCTGTGTTCGGTTGCTCAGTTGGCAGGCCTTCAGGCTGCTAAGCTTTCAGCTTTGCTCTGTGTGGTTTTCAACGGCTTCTCCTGTTCCTCCGCGAGGCTTGTTAGCCAGCCGGTAGCCACCATTAGCAATCAGCAATGGATGCCGCGTTGTAGTCCTGGAAGGATAAAATTCTACGCGTTCAACTCTTTCTTTCAATGTCCCTTTGCGTTCTACATCTCGCACTATTGCCCCGTACTCTCCAATCCTCCTTGCTCTCTTTTACACGCCTTCTTTCAAAAGGGAAATATATTCAGTCGGGCGCAAACGGCGCAGCCTTGACATGCAAACCAGCTGCTGTTCGCAGCCCACAGGGTCTCCGTCGGACGCGCTCGACTGGTCATCCTGCTGATGGCGGCAGAAACAGCGCTTGCAGCTGTTGAGACGACAAGCGAATGATCTATCATTTCTATTGTCGACCACCGTCGCAGAACTATGAAAGCTACCATCAACGACCGGTTGCCAACAATGTCAGCAGTAGGCCGTCTACAAAAGCAGTCTCTCGGCAGTATTGGAAGAAGAATTTTTAGCGGCGGCTTTTGTTGCTGGTGCCAACTAAGTGATGCTCGCGCTGCCGTGAGCAAGCGGCTTGCTTTCGCAATAGGATGTTGTCGCTGACACCACTGCGGCTGTAAACGGTGTCGTGCACTGGGGACAGGCAGAGCGCGACGACGGTATGAGGCCGAGTGAGGCGTCAATAAGCTGCAATGGTGAAGATGCTTGGACATTCCCGTAGTCCAAAAGTCCCGCTAAGGCCTGCTCTCTATAGCAGTTCTTCTACAGTGGACTATTCGTCGCCTCACCTCCAGTAGTGCGATAAAGACAGGAATTGCAGTACAGAATTATTACTTTGTCGCAGCTAATGATTAGCGATAACCGGGTCGCTGCGAGCGGGAGAACCAAGTAGAGATAGACCGGCAACGTCCCTGGCTACGGAAGAAGTGCTGTGGCAGCTGCTTCTGTTTTAAGTGATAAGAATTAGAAGGTCACATCTGTCGCAGAGGATGTATCGGCCAAAAGTCTCTCATGGACTTGGCCTGTGTCTCAGTCGAGTAGAGTCTTGCTTGACAAGAATCGGAAAGGTCGACACGAACAAAAGTAAAATTCCATGTGCGAGCTGGTAGTATAAATAAAGCGACCTATGCTGTTATATGTGCTTGTGCTTAAACGAGCAACGTAGACCAAACTAGATGTGGCTTTACGTGAGCGTATAAAGTGGGGTTTTAGGCGCCGGTACGGTTTTGATGCTAACTAATTAGCTCCTTTGTCCACATCAATATTAAGCGATTGCAATTGCTGAGTGGACAGTGATTTTGAATGGTGGTAGCTACCCATCATGGCGGACGACCATTCACCTACCTTGCTTCTGGAGAGTATGCCTTGTATCTAGCTTTTAAGGGCTATTATCTCAACGAAATGAACATTACACGCTGCTAAGTTTGTTCCTTCCTATGTACGTAGGCTGCGCCTACGCTGTCTGCCACGAAAATAACGTGCTAGCATTATAGTAAAATACAATGAACAAAGCGAACCAGTGTGTCTTCACATTTTGTTATAAGAAAGTACCTGCAAACCTGAAAATGTTTAAGGCTTCGATCCTTTTCGGCATTAGATCATCATTGGGTTGTGAGGTGATGTTCGCTATTAAAAATACCCTTACAGCCACGGCCACTAACGGATGGCTAGACCACATTGCAACTGGTAACTTGTCCACTCACCGATCAGCTCGGCTGATAGGAGCCATGCTGGACGCTGTGTATGGGATATTGTATGAACAAATACAGGCTCTCCTGGCTTTTGTTCCCTCCTGAGTGTAGAGTAAGAACGGAAAAAAAGGGAACAAAATGTTAGATACACAAAAGAAGAAGATAAAGCAATAACAGAAGAACGTTGAGAAAGACAAACACGAGAAAAAGGTAACTGGAGCGCTGAGTGTTGATGGGGGTTGACGCAGGGGTTGGTGAATTATGCGTAAGCCCGTGGTACGGCTTGACTTGAATCGATTTGGTGATGCGCCTCTGCCGGCACTCCGCGTTAGCCCGTTCACCTAGCATACGATGTGGACGACGAGGAAGAATACTTTCCTTAAAGAACCAGATGTTCTGACGGTACCGAATCCTTTTATCTTGTTAAGATCGAAACGAAGTGCTGAGTTGGTTTTGCTGGGAGGAAACAAAGCAAGCAACGTACGCACCTAACTCAGCGTGACGTTATTAGCCTAATGTCTATCACCAGCGTGTGCTCCGGGGACGGACTATTGGAGCCGCGGGCTCCAGCCCGAAAGAGATACCGACAATCACACCTACTGTTGTTTCGTCACGATCGACGATGGTGGTACAGAGGCAACACGAAGAGAGGCAGACACTCAGTTAATATTTGACGATGATTTTTCTACGCGAAATAAGCATGTGGCTGCATCCGCCCTGGTCAGGATTAATTAATATCAAATAAATATAACAGTAAAAGAAAGAAGCGAGCAGATGTTTGTAGCAACAGCAAGAAAGCCTGAACGCACTAGTTGAGTTTTCCGTAGTTGTTTTAGCGAGAATTAATCCGCAGTTACGAAATGAACCAAAGCAAAAAAAGTTTAAGTCGGAGCCATCCAATTTCTGCGATTCTTATTGCTTCTGCTCTTGCGAACGTCTAATACTAGACAACCTTTTCGGGGGCGCCGGTGGTGGAAATCAACGTGGAGTGTTTTCCAACTGCGGCCGCAGGTAATTACACAACTGAGACCTTTCGCTGATTTGGTTCGCTGGACCCCAATTTCACCCAGTACAAATACTTATTATTGGTTAATTTCGATTTAAGTTACGTCTACGCTAGTGACGTTCCATTTGAAACCTACTATATTTTTATCAAGATACTCTGTTTATCTACAAAGTAGTTATCACCAATCAATGATAAGCCTATTTCACCCATCGCAGTGCGTTTGTAGTTGTCGATTAAGTTATCGCATGTTTACGATGCGCGCTGGCGTCTCTGAGTACAAATAAAATATGATAAGCTAATTAAGGTCCATTGCCAAGGGACTGTCAGTAGAATCAAATTTAACTTTCATTCACAGCCATCAAGTTAGTTAATCGCGTTCAGATACGTCACTCTGGTTAGCTGACGCATGCGTCTAGAGTTACGCTGTGTAATCACAAAGGAAAGCTTATTGGTGTTAAAACGGAGCTACTTGCGAGTCACCGGCACTTCTTCCCCCCAAGTCAGCTTTCAATGCAGTTAATTCCTGCCAAGTGGCGGTGAAATTATATTGGCACGGCGGTAGATAAGGGACGGGCAAAGACTTAGGGAAATGAAAATATCTCTCACGAAAGCTGTTTTTAGTTCAATGGATTAACATACATACTGATATGCACTGTTCGCCAATATACACAGGCGTTTCTTTTACACCCGACAGCGAGCTTCGTTCAGCGGTGCTATTCGCCAGCCATACAGCGTCTAGCAGCTGGCGGTATCCGACAAGATAATTAACGACATTGACCGCTAATGTGGCACGCCTGGGCGCGAGGCCCACTCGGTCTTGAACAGGTCCAGACACAAAATCCCCCTGCCTGGACACAGTCGGCAGCCAGCCTTTCTGTCAGCGTAGCAGAATTGAACCGCGTTTTAGTCGGGAGCGGAGTCAACTCTTATTTGCTACAGCTTTCGTTTCTCTGTTAGCCACACATCTAGCCAAACACGCCTCGGCCCAGGCACATCTGTGCCGTGCATAACGTGCAAGCGTCCGCTGCGAACGGCAGGCCACGCAGAGAGCTGGAACACGGTATATCCTGTCTTACGCTTGGTCAGGCGACACGACTACATGTTCAGGTAGCGTTGAACGTGGACTGAATGCAGATACGCTTTCCAAGAAAATAGTGAGTAAAGATGATGCTATGGATGCAGGAGGAGGTCCCCTGGCTAAGTCAGTTACGCTGTTACGTTTCTTCAGTCGAGACGGGGCTAAGCAGGTATGCCCGGTACGCGCTGCCATCTGCCGCTTGTTACCTGTAAGTCACGATCGCAGTGCATACTACCTTTCTTCTCCGAAATAATTCTCTCACGGCCGCAGACGGAGCAATGAGACACTATCTCGCTATGATTTACAGTGTGGAAGAATAACGGAAAGCTTCAGGCAAAACAAGTTATCTTTTCCTCGGTTAAACATTTTTCAAAAACTATTGGAATGCGGGCGCGTCTTGCCTATCTATGGCACTCGGGATGGGTGTGCATCAGTTCTTACCAGTTTTCTATTTTTTTGCCACAGCGTCTAAATAACAGGATTGCGCAGCACAGTGTTGACGGCAACCAACTAGGGCAAGTTGGATGCCCTGAATGGTATGTAGGGTTGGGCATTGACGTTGGAAGTGTCTGTCTGTTGGTTTGATTTCGATGCTGCTTAGAGGCGATGCACTAGCAGAGCAAGAGTAGTCACGTTTGCATAGCCGACACGTGATCGTTGGCAAAGCTTGAATACAGAAACGGCAAAGAAGTTAGTTCCGTTCGCTGCTCGCTCTTAGAAACCGAGCTTACCAATTTAGGAAACTATTATATTCGGTTCCTCCAAGTGGCGGTATCCAGTGATGAGCAAGGATGGCGTGGACTTTCGTTCCCGTCGTTTTCCACCCTTGCTCGGATTTTCTCCTACCTTTTTTCTCGCTTGCTCACTATCATTTTCCTGTCTTTTCCTGTCCATCTCTCTACAAGCCTATTTTCCTTTCTCATACTGAACGGTATTCGGTCTGTTCGTAACCTGAATACAGGGCCTAAGGCTGCACTTCCTGCTGCAGTAGAATGTCCGCTTGTTGTGAGTGCCTGCACGTGTGCTTTCAAGTATGAATAAGCAAGGCATTGACGGAAAGGAATACTACCCAACGTTTGTAGTAGCAGGGGAATAGGGAGCTCAGTCGTATGCAGGATGACCACGAAGCAGGCGTGAGTCAGAAAAAGGACTAAAGAGGAACAGATGCGTTAACGGAAGGGCTCTTCTCCCCGTAGACGCTACCAATCTTACCATTTCGGCTGGTACTGCTTGTCGTATACCTTGCTCGTATAACGGCGTAGGACTCGCTTAGTGGGAACAGTGTAGAGAGTGTTGTGTTTTATCGCTTAGGCGGACGTTGACGGCAATGCCGACGAGCGTGCCTGTTTAGGTAACTTCGATACGGGAGAAGTAAGTATCGTAGACGCTGAAGCGATGCGAAGGCGATCATAATCGCTAGAGCTGGCTTGGGCGCGACGGGCAAGGTTGCGTCGCCTTGATCGACACTGCCTTGGTTAACCACGGTTTCAGCCACTGCCACAGACTTCGGGAATTCCGAGACTAAGAAGCGGAAACGCTATTCCCGTGCCTATCAGCCAGCCCAATTTTTGCAGTACCCTCTTAAGCATACTATACCTTTATTCCTCTTTTGCCGCCGGCATTCTAGCATGCTATGCAAATGCGATTCTCTATTTGAGATTCTCATAAACTCTACCAAGCAACGGAACTGGCCGAAAATCGGCCCACTTTCTGATATCAGAAAGCAGGAGGAAATGAGAGAGAGGTAGAACTAGCGTAGCAAGCCTGTGCCATACCGTCTGAGACCCTTCTACCCCTCACCGTGCCCCTTGCTAGGGTGCTTCTATCCAATGACTTAACCGGCGACTTTCTTGCCGTCGCCAGTCCAGGGCCGATAGCTTCTGCATGTTTTCAGAGCAAGTCTGGCGTGATCTCCCTGCTGGCTTGGTCAGCCTCCCTAAGGTCTCCAGTGCGTCCAACAAAATTGCTCGACCGCTAGCTATGCCCTTGTCGCTTTAGGCTAAGGCTACTGAAACTACTGTACAGGCCATATCAGGTATCGCAGTTCTAGAAGTTCCTTCTAATTGCGTTTGAGTTGCCGAATAATTAATTCTGTCTGACATAGCTATCTTGGCGTTCCCCTCTGCTTTCTGACCGCTCTTTAACCTACATATATCGGACCAAGATACCGTGCTGTTAGCTGAAGAACCTGACCAGCAACTGCTTCTACAAGCAATGGCTGATTTCCTGGTGTCATTTTCCCGTGGTCTGCCTAGCTGACATCGGCCTTTGCCAACGTACGTTTGTAGGACGACTACTAATGCCATTAGAAAGGACAGAGCTTGGGGCTAGGGGTATGCTCTGTATTGGTGTTAACATCGGTCTAACGGTCTAATGGGCTTGACGAGATGGCTAGTTGAACTAGTTGATCGCAGTACATTTGCAATTCTAATCTTTTCCGTTTTTTTTTTTATTACTGCTAAGTTCCCATTTCATCAGAAATGTTTACAAATGTGGCAACCTGCTGCGCTGAATAAAAAACGTAATCTAAAAGTCCAGACCTTTGAAGTATTGGTTCATTGATTTGGGCCATGGGCATTTGTCTTTGATCATTGCAGTTGCGCGTTTCCAGATTAATGTTTCGACACAAAAGCTTATCTTTAAGCAAAAAAGCATTATCTAACAATTTGCCTTTGTAATTCACTGCAATATTCATCAACACCGGCCGGCGATATCGCAGACGTGACAGACAGATGTCGATGTTAAGCCTTGTACATTT
The DNA here is from genome assembly GCF_002532875.2 of Varroa jacobsoni. NCBI lineage: Eukaryota > Metazoa > Arthropoda > Arachnida > Mesostigmata > Varroidae > Varroa > Varroa jacobsoni. Next base: position 211,156 of record NW_019214414.1, on the reverse strand, counting down.
ACACAGTTCAATAATCGGCAACCTTTAGGTGGCCGTATATCTGTGCTCGTCTATACAAACAACAAATTCCTAGACAAATTGACTATTCTAAGTTTTCCCACAGTGACTGAGCTGACACCAACGCACTACCAAAGGACGGGTTAGCTATAGTTAGCGTGACTAGACGAAGGGTTTTTTAACCTAAAGAATCGCAAACCCGCTGGCGACTGTTGGCCTCTAGCCTACATTCATGATGACATTATGCAAATATTGAGTCATGCGGTTTGTGTTAGCGGCGCCAACCGGTGGCGAGGTCTTGCGATAAAAGTATGTCTCATAGCCTGTTGTTCCAGAGGAGATCTAATAAACGTGCAGTGGGCTAGATTTTTCCGTGTTACGTCGTAATAGTTACATTTGTTTAGTCTAGCAGACTAAATCCGTGGTTTGTCTTAAAATCATCGGTTGAAACAACCAACAACCCTATTTACCTTTCTCTCTTTCGCTTTGTAGACGATGTATCTTCTGTATTATGTCTAGCACGGTAAGTTATCATCTTAACCTTCAAAAAACTAATACATGAAAACGGTTAACGGGTACAAGCTCGTCTTCGAGCTGGTAACGCGTGTATAGTTTCGGGTTATATTTTGTGTACTTACTATAACGTTATTTCGCTTAAGTCGATAAGACAACTGTCATTACATTTGTTATGTAGCTTAAATGTGACTACTAGTTTTATTTTTAGCGGCGTTTCATTAATCATCTGCTTATGATGATCTCATATTCGTTTCTAGAGTTTTTCGCCCTCCCTATTGTAAACTGTATCCTGTATACAGATATTCTATATTCGATTTCGTCAAGTACCTACGAGACACCAGCTGCAATTCAATGCATTTTCGCCATATAAGTAACGCTGAACCGAACGAAAAAACGACAAAGGAAAAAAATGCATTGAAAAAATCGATCATACATTTCAATATTGGTGTTTCCAAAGCTTTGAACCTTTCGTTTTCTCCTGACATTTCGCCCGTTCCCTCACGGCTAGAGAGCCAGTTATACAAGCGGCGTGCGCTAGATGGGCAAAAGAAATTCTTACGTATCATCGCAAGATTGGACCGCTTAACACCAGTCGTGTTCGAGTATCGGCACTACTGGGCCCTCAGAAGATCTAGGCTTGTGTGGCATTAAAACTCTCCTAGCAGCGAAATAGCCAATCGGACAGGGTGATGCTCGATGAAATGCACCAGGTTGTTAAGCACACAAACTCAGCCTTTACCCCTGCTTACAATATTCCCTTAGTTTTTCCACTAGCACAAAAAGAATAAAGGCTGTTCAGTAGCTGTGGGATGGTAGTCTGTAGCAACTAATAAACGCATGACATAGTTACACAATTGGCTTTTTGAACGTCTTAGCAGAAAAACACACGAAAACGCTTCCAAAGAAACGTTTAAGTAACAGGCTGGTTTCACTAAACGACAAAACAGCCAGCATTCGAAACAGAGCGCAGCCCAACCAAAATGATTATTTAGCAACTACTTTAGTCATCTCACAGGAAATAATGACTTCTCCTCACCCAAAATTCATCTACGTTCCGTTTTTTCCGTTATTACTTCGCTTATTTTTCTAGGCTTCTAGGACTCCCGCCTCTTGGGTTTGTGCTGTCCTAGTATTTCGAGGTCTTGTGTTACTGTCGTTCACTGTACTACTTTTCGTATTCTATGTATGCGGAATGGAGGAGCCTTCTAGACCTCTTCAGGCCGCGTATAATTCTCTTACCAACCCATCTCGCTTCCTTTAATTCTGCGCTGTGTCCTTTTTCCACCTCATCTTTCGTTCTCGAGCGGCAGTTCCTGCTTTCACTCCTCACCTGCTCGGCGGAAGGGGCAACGGGGAACTCCCTGTCATTTCGTTCTGGCTGCTTCCACTTTCCCGTGCCTCTTCATTTCAGCTGCTCTAAAGTGACAGGGGCCATAAGATAAGAGAGGGCCACCCCTCAATATCACTGCAGGCTCAGCGTTATAGTTGTGTTCCACATGACTTGCAAACTTAGTGTGTACTTTCAAACGCTCACTCGAAGTCAGGCCTCGACAGAACTGTGGTCTGCCTGGCTTCTGCCCGTCGACCTGCCTTAAACCCGACCGACACGAAACCAGCTTTCAGTGAAGACAGGTCATTAAAACGAGAGCTGAACCCTGAACTTCACGCTTTCGAACTAACATCGCCTTTGTCCCTTTTATGCAGCTCTTGGCTTTGCTGCTTCTAGAATGATCTGAAAACACTGCATTCTTTCACAATGGGGGGGGGGGGGGCAAGTCCCAGCAAGGCTACTAAAGCCCTTTAAAAGGGATGAATCAGTTAGCTACTTAAATTGGTAAATCGGCTTGTGGCAAGGAGTGGCCGTTGCCATGCCCCTGCGAGTGGACAGACATATATGGTAGTACGAGAAAAACAGAAATAATCGAAAAACAAAATACGATATTGCTAATTAGATGCGGTGAAAAATGAGCGTTTAAGGTACGAAAGCGTATTTCGGCGAGCAACCCCTCTTGCTAAGCCCTTAATCAGAGGATGTTGCTTGGCGGAACGAGGAGGAAGATGCTAGCGCCGTTGCCTTTGGACATACCCTTGTTTAACAGTAAGAGGTACACGAAAACAACCAAAACTCGTATCAGAAGTGTCCGTGGTTTTAGAGGCAGCCGGCCTTTCGCTGGTTTACCGCTGAAAAAAATGTTACCACTTTGCGTTCTTTCTGCTACGCTTGTCTTCTGAGAAAAGGAAAAAGGACGGGTTGTAATCATTCACAGATCTTACCCCATTTCGTATATTGCCAATATCAATTGAATGTTGAAGCTTAGCAATCAACACAGCCTCTCGATGAATACTAGTGGGAAAGATACCGCACTGACTTTGCAATCAGATATGGTAACACGTACAAGTATAAACAGGTTTAGGGCAAAAGAGCATGCTATAAGAATCCTCAAAATCGATATCATAATTTTATGTTTGTCTGCATGTGTACGTTACGTATCAATGAAACACGCGGAACCTGTTCATTCTCTTATTGTTACCCATATGTGACTTGTAACAGAACTTCAGTCAGCTTAGATCAATACGAAGTTCGTGCATTAAGCTGTTTTAAAGGCCTTTTTGGACGTGTGTCACTAAGTACGAACGTTCCCCGATTTTGCTTTGAGCATCTCTTTTTCATAAAGCGTGTCCGCTGGACGACGTTATACTGTGCTGCAACTGACGGTGACCATCGTTTGTGCCGTAGGAGCGCAGAGAGGCAGAACCAAACGAGTTAGTTACTGAGTGGGTAAGTTAGTTACTCGACTGCTGAGTCCTATGACTTTACAGCGTATCCAAAGCAGCTAGCACATAAAGCTAGAACGGCGGTCCTGCTCCATTGAGGTTCAGGGGAAGTTGCTAAAGTCGGGCCGTTGGCCGTAGGGTTGGCATCCATCGGATGCGAATTAGGCGTCGATCGATAGAATTCTTTAAATCAAAATCACTTTTGAATTCATTAACATTCCCTTTCTATGTGAATTCCCTTTCGGCTGGCATCGACTCTGCTGCTGGCGGAGAAAGCGAACCGTTTGCACTAATACTATGCAGAAGGGCTTGGGTCACCCTACCACCCCAACCTTTCCTGCATTCACGTTTCTGTGTCGATTGGCACAGATAGTCCGGGACGGCTCGTCCAGGAGTTACCCATCGAATGGCTGCTCTGGCTAAGCCTGTCTCGCAGTAAACGTACCGGGTTGCCACAATCGGTGCCTCCATGGGCTGAGCCCAAAGTATTATAAATTTAGCTGATTAAAGCTTGGTCACGCCATTCCGTCTTCGACGCTGGTAATAATTACCATTAGTGATACAGAATGTACTCTTATTTATTTAATATGACCGTATGTATACTGCAAGATTAGCTTCAGCAAAGGCATCTTGAAATAAAACGAGGTACACATTCAAGATAAATAGCTTCTATATACTGCAACTGTTAGAGACGCAGTTTATCCGTTTACGCATTTTGGAGGCTCTAAATGCGAATATCATTGAGCTGCTAGTATCGCTGTAGGGGTCGTGCACTGCCTTTAATTTCGTACCAGTGTCGTAGGATTAGCATTTGACTTGATCGACATGTTTTGGAATGCAACCAACTAGATTTTCGTGACCCCACACTTCTAGCAGCGTATCTCGCTTAGCTTGACCCACACATCGGAAACAGAGGCTACGCTCGAAGCGCAGCTCGTAGCAACAGCAAATAGGCAAGATGGAATTGTTGATGTTCCCCGAAAGACGCTCTGTGTGTACGTGTGTGTGGCCGACTGGAGCTGGCGTGTTGGTAAAAAGGCGAAGCGCATCCTCGGTCGCACCCTGCCTAGCGTGTGCCTTCGGTCGACCGAAGAGCGAGGTAGAGTGCCGACTAAGTGAATTGAATATCGGAGTTATTACTTGGCCTCCTCCTGCCCGTCCTCTTTTTCCGTCTGTCTCCTTCTCTCCTCTTTTTCATTCACTGTTCCTCTGTAGATAGAACGTTTTACTTGCCGGCTCGCTCGATACGTCCATTCCTTTCTCCACAGGATGGAGGCTGCGTTCCGTGGTCTGCTAACCCTCTAGAAGTAGCTGGAGCCTGCACTGCAGGCTTTCCGAAGAAGAAGAAATATTCGCTTTACGTCACCAATGTCCTTATTCCCTTTGAGCCTTTGCCCTGCTTCTACCGCAGTTAACCCAAAATTCCCACCCGTCTGCTTTTTGTTCTCCATATGCCTACCCACAACAAACATTGACTGCTGTGCAGGCGATAGCCTCAAAACAGAAAGAGCCAAGTTAAGCTTTTAATCCTTGGTCCGGCTATGCCAAAAGCACGGCCCAGGTCGAGGCTACTATCAGACTTGCTACTACTCAATGCTCAAAGATCGACAAAAAAGACTCTATCTAGGTGAGCCTGATCAATACAGAACTGGAAGCGTAGAGACCGATAACACACGGGGCAACCTTTCTTGACGTTTCAACGTAGAACCACTATTTGGCCAATAGCATACTTTATTCTAGGGGCAAGTGGCTGTGATCAACTTTGGCAGCTAGAATAACGCAGGGAATAGCGTTCAATCCTATCTTACCCTAGTTTGGGCTACCGCGATCCCCTAACATAGCAACACTAACGCGAGCATAGCTATCGCCATCATTGAGATGGGACTAACAAGGATGTCTGCTGTCCTAGCGTATGTTGAGCGTTAAGAAAGTTTAAGCAGGCTAGCTTTACGTCTGTACTGTTCGAGGCGACCACGTTGGGGTAATCGCTAGGCCCGTTTCCGTGGCAGTCGCCGCTGCCGCCGCTTCCGCCATTATCGCCGTTGGTCGTCAATCTCTTGGTCGTCAATGATTCGTTTATCGTTCTTTTTCCCCATATAGGGTCTGTTGCCTACGTCGAGTCGGCTCATCGGACCCCGACCTGCCTACCGAGGCCGTCTGTGTCGTTAGTCGAAACCAATTTTTATTGTTCATTCATCCATTAGACGTCATTAAAAGAGGCCCTCGTATAGTGGCAGCCAGGGCCCTGCTTGTAGACCTGGCTGGCGCCGCTTCGGAGTGACGGAACAGTCGTTTGCTGGCGCTGTTGGCAGCAGCAGCAGCAGCAGCAACAGCGACTAACACGGTATCGTCGCCACCAGCAGCCGCAGCAGGTGTGGTCTCCTCGTTCGTATGTGTCACTACAGTCTTCGCTTCGATTTGGGCTTCGACCCAGTGTTCTTGTTGGCCCCCTAGATTTAGGCCTGTGTCCTTGCTTGTCCGATAGACAGCAGACTATTCTGCCGGTTCGGTGACCAACCGCCTTCTGCAGGCTTAAGTGCCTTCCTAAAAAAGCCTTTTTTGGGCGAACATGAGGCCGACGGCGACAAGGAACACTGCAACGAAGAAAGTGGCGGCGATTCAGTACGTCGCGAGGACGATGTCTCCCTCTGCTGTATACTACGCGGCTACGACTACGACCAACCGGAATAGTGGTCCAGCTAGCAGTTTTAGTAGCGGCAGTAGGACTAATAATAAGCAACGTCGGTGGTACTTCCAGGTAATACTGCCGACTAGTATATAGCAACTTAGTAGCCAGCAACCAGTTCTGGATACGACATAAATCTGTAGCCCATGAGTGGCCATGAGCCTGTTTGAGTTGCGGTACCTAGCAGAGCAGCCGAGTAGTCAGCCAGCTTGCTTGCTACGTTGCCAAGTGCTTCCTCTTGCAGCTATCTTAACTTCTCTCTGCTTCCGCCACAGGAAATTTAGCCTGTGCCTGCACCTCCGCTTACGGCTAGCCTATACGGCATGTGTAGGAAAAGAGAAAAGAAAGTAGAACCGGCCAGCATGAGACGTCTAGGAGTCTCCCAGCACTTACTTGGTCCTTCCACCATAACATTTATACAGTAACGGGCGCTAATAGCGCTGCAGTGGCTACTGTAGATAAAAAAAAACGAGAGAAGGAGAGAGAAATAAAGCTGGTCGACTGGTCGCTCTCATCCCATTTCCGAACATTAACTTCCGGTATAACTTCTTACCAACTATCAGCACATCTAAACAGCCGTTATGAGCAGGCAGTTCTTCTTTCTGCGAGAGAAGCCGCTAGGAGGTCCGGGATCCTATGTTGTATAGCTGAGCCCCATCGAATCTCAGTTCACCGGTTTACAAACTAGCGCGCTAGTGTCCTTCTTCTCGACTCCCACTTGCTGTCCCTGGGGGTTTCTCCAACAGCAACCTTTACCACCGCTGCGTTGATCCATTGCAGGCTGTGTAAGAGAGGGGGTTGCATGGAAGCGAACCGGAAGGAGAAAAACGCCTGAGAAACTGGCTTAGCAAAGAGGACGATCGCCAAATAGGAGTGACAGTGACTGTCGCCGCTATGCTGTGCTGTGCTATGCTGTGCAGAGTTGTATCCCCCGACTGGTCTTACTACTACTGCATTTGTCTGCATGTAAATACAAGCGTATGCTGTGCACTGCTGTGAAGCTGCTGCAGCAGTGCGAAGGGAGCTAAAGAGATGAGAGTGGGGCGTTCGTATAATCGCCTCCATTCATGACCAGCGGTAGTCATAGTAGTGGTAGTTTCCGTAGTACAAGAGAGAGCTAAGCTAAGAAATTGGGGACCAACTGCCCTTTGTCGATCAAGCAACCCGTAAGGCACGCGGATGTGGTGGACGCTGCCACGGCAACGCTGATCAATCGATGTCATCGGCCTCGCGACGCGCGATATGTGCGAACGCTCGCCCTGAGCATCGGGTTCTGGCACCTCGGTTTCACCCGTACCATCTCTTCTACGGGTCCTTGGCGTTCGAGCAACGGGCAAAGGCTCGAACGAGCCTACACAGGCGTGGGAACCTAGTAGAGGCGGATCCAAAGTGGTATCCTTGAGCTGGTGCGTGTAATACAAATATATAGAGGAACTCGTCCATATACACGCACAGAAGCGGTGACAGAGGGCCAGTCGACCAGAACTCAACAATTTCTCCTCGGAGAAGATACAAGGATACTCACAACAACGAAAGCCGGTGATGCTGGCAGCGGTTTTCAACGATGGAAACAAGCCAGGCCGAGCCGGAGAGGACCACGGCAAGCAAGCAGGCCCTGGTATCGTTGCTCGTACTCCCGATCGCACGACAGGCCGTTTCATGTATGAATGATGTTGTAGCATGATGTAGGGTTGTCGTCTCATCTTGCGCTCTCGTCTCTATGTAAACAACTGTGTGATTTCGCCACCGCCAACACTATAGGATAAGACAAACATCGTCTTCGCTGTCATCGCTTAGCCCTCCGGGGCCACTGTTGAAGTCTGGTGGACAGCCTTAACGCCTGAAAAATCTAGGTCCTGGGGCATGCAGCATGCTCGAGTAAGAATATTATACATCATAGACAGTGCTGAACGGCTCTATAGTACTTTCTTTCACTACACACCCTATGATGACGTGAGCTTTTCTTTTTGCAGCTGAACGGGAGTCATCGGTGTGATTTTGCAAATTCGCTACCCGACTCTGCTTCCCAGTCCCCATTCTCTCTCGCTACAACAAAAGCGCAGTTGCAGATACTTGTCTGGTTCTCTGTTTCGGTTCGTTCCATGCTCCTGCAGTCGTCGCCTCCGCCGTTGACATTCGCCTGCTCTGTCTGCACGATATCTTTTCCATCTGTGTCGCTTTTCTTAAAAGCAGTGACGTTATCGTTTGTCATTTTCTTCATCATCATCATTCAGTTGGGTGGGCAACTTCTGGGAAAGCTGGGAAAGTGCCGCCTTCAACGCTACAAATGCCTGCTATCGTAAGTTGCACTACTCCCGTTCTATGTTCCTATGAACAGTACAGTTTATAGCAGTGACGTCGTTTTTTTCGTTCGCAAAGCTGACAGTAAACAAAGTTCATCCTGCCTTTACTTTCCTTGCCCGTTACTGTTTCTGATACTTTAGCAGGTACTTTCGGGAGGACAGTGACATTGCTGTCCACGTAGGCTACACGGAAGTTTTCACTTTTCTACACCAAGAGTTAGTCTTGATAGCATTTACGGCAAAGACACCTGCCTAGTGAGACCCCTCATAGCGCGTAGTGTTGGCGTATATTTACTAACTTTGATTCTACCCCGCTCTTGCTTCAAATACTTGAAAAGCGTTTGGGAGTGTGCCAAGTACCCGGTCCTGATTCAGGGTCTTCGCTAGACGATCGACGAAATAGTGGTCGACTGTATTCTTTCAACAGTTCGGTCTGCCGGAGCATTTTTTGTTGATGGTAACTTAATGGGCGCTAAGCAGGTATTACCGAGAAATCCCGACTGTTTGATCGAGAACTAGAACTAAAGTGAAAGAAAATTTGGGCAACGTCGTTTTAACGGCATCAAGAGCAGCAAAGACGATAGAAAGACATCTCAATTTGAAAAATCAACTACTCACATTCTGGCGTTGCCCCACGACTGCTTTCGGCATCGCTGCTAATGCCTTTGGGAACGATTGCCTTTGCGGAAATAATAGCTAAAGCCCTCACCGGGAGCCGGTAAAGCATTCCCCAACGCTAACGTCGCTGAGACAGGCCTATCTCGCGCTTTTCGGCCCATCGTATCGCACTCCCTTACTTGTACAGTCCTTCGTTCCCTCAGTTCCCTGAACCGAACTTGAGCCGGCGGCCCAACACACCCCTTATCAGGACAGTAGCTCAGCCTGTTCCCTCCAGCTCCTCACCACCTTCTTCGAAGAAGAACTCCGCATACACTGGCCATTTCCATAAGCTCCGAAAACATCCATAACAACACCATTCGACCCAACCTAGTGAACGGCGGAAAGGCAGATCACCCAACGCATTCTGCTACCGCCAATCGCCTTGCAGCTCCTCAACTACTGGCAAGCATCTCCAATCAGATCTTCGCTTGTACAACATTCTTAGCTGTTACTAGAGCACTGCTTAGTTTGCGTCAGGCCGACACTGACTATTAAGGATTCTTAGGTATTCAATAGACCTAGAGAATACATAAGCGGACCAATAAGGGCGCTGAAAGGGAAGTAAGGATCGACAGAAACTACTAGACACGAAGAATGTCCCGCGTTTCCGCTTGTGGCGAGGTGGCGGAGGCAAGCGCGAGAAAAAAAGCAACTAAAAGAAATGAATTTTTGATATGTTCGTTGCCGCTTTGTCGACTTACTCCACATCCAGCTTTTTCCCATTCACCACCATCAGCCTATCGTCAGCGATTAACGTAGGGGTAATCGCGGCTGCTAGTGTACGCGAACACGGTGCCGCCGCCACCGTTTGATGCCTCTATCTTAGCTTTGAGCGTGGTTCGTACTTGTTTGCTCTTTTGCTCATTCGTTCGTCTTCTTCATTTTTTCCTTGTTCTCAGTTGAAGTCATTGCCCTTGTATCCATCGCCCCGCCAACAACAGCTTCGTTGCTCAAATCGTCGTTGTCTCCAAAAGCCGTCCACGACGAAGATGAGCGTTCGAGGACGAGTTTGTTCTAGGTATATCACTGTACCTTTTTCTCATACTTTCGTTGGTATTACTCGTCTGCTCAGCCTGTCTCTCAGCGTAGAGAAGAAAACTCTGCCAAACCTCTTTCCACTGTTGAATGAGACGGGAGGCAAACTGTACGCGCCTGAGTCTTACTATTACCCGCCTGGCTTCTTAGGTCTTTGACCGCAGTAACGGCGGCTATAGCGAACCCAGCAGTGAAGCAAACGCGGGTTACAATCGTAGGGATAGTACTGGAGTCTGTACGATGGATTGATAGGATGGGATATGGCTGGCGGTGATGATTAGGAAAAAAAGGCGAAATCCCATCAACCATTTTCGCCCAACTAACGGAATGCGCTAGTCTTCAAATAGGCCCAAACCAGTAGCCAGCATTTGGACGCTTGCTGCTGTTATCGCTGCATTTGTTTTTATTCCATCGCTCGGCTGCCCCGGCCTGGCTTCTTTTTCTTTTCTTTTCTTTTGCTACCGGTTCTGTCATTCCCATGCTGATTCCTTTCCTTGCTTTCATATTTCCTGTTTGCTATCCTTCGTCTTCTTTTTACTTGTGGTGAACAGAAGAAAAGCGTTGACGGATGAGACCAGCGCGACCCAGTTGGACCCTGATATCCGTCGACGTTCTCTGTGTCGTTATTCTTTTGCCATACAACACCATATCCTTTCATACCCTCACCATCAGTACTGGCAATTCTGTTTCCTCAAACCCTTCTTCAAATTGCTTCTCAATCTAATTGTGCACGACGAACGGGCATGGATGGAGGCAAGGGTAGTTTTAAGCGCAAAAGCCACAGCAGTCGCTCATTCGCGTGATTCTTCGTGGAGTACTCCGGCCCGATGGTTACGTTGTCGGTGTTCCAGCCGTGTCGTGATGTGATGCTCATCTCGAACGAGTGCATGTTCACGTGAATGATCTCGTACAGGAAATCGAGATTACGTGTTTGCCTCTTTTTGAAGAAGTAACGAAGAGGATCCTGCCGATTCACTACAGAGAGATTCGCGAAAGTGAGAGAGCACACGAGAAACACGATAGGATAAATGGAATGGGGACGCGCCGAATGACTTTGACTTTTAAGATGGCCCCGATTCAATCCTGATGATTCAAAGATCCAATAATGCTGAGCTCAATGGCGGAGTACTAGTCCGTTGCATTGATAGCGTCCAGAGAAAAGAACAAAAGAAATGAGCGGTCAACAAATCTTACGCTTTGGCTGAGGTGGCGAAGCGGTTGTCATATAGTAGTTCAAATAGGGGTCGGTGCAACCGTTACGCTCTGTAGCCGTATGCATGAAATACGTCATGAAATGTCACCATCATCACATTCTGTGTAGTTGAGGAAGTCCATTTATAACTTTAAGTTTCCGATATATATATATATATACGCACAGCTCTCGTGCCTCCACTTGTTTTCTCTCCGTTCGCAAGATATCTCGGGAACCTTAAGCTTTTACTGATCTGGCACATTCAACAAGACCTGGCAGATCTCTTCTTTCTGGAAACCAAAGTGTGTTAACTGGGTAGAGGAGATTGCTGCCTATTGGCTTCGTCACCATTTATTGGCTCAGCTTCACCACCAAGTCTGGTTGGCGCAACACGGTTTCTGCTTGACCTTACGAGTCTAACCACTGTGCTGAACCCGAGCACACATAGACATACACTTTAACATATATATTCATACACACGGGAGCAGTAAGAGTTCTGTTCAGCGTTTAAACTATTCGGCTGCGTGGTCGATCAACAAACTTCTTAAAAATCTACTCCTATAGAACACTACGCTAATCTCGGAAACCTGAAGTCATTTTGATGGGCAATGGTTGGTCAATCCGTCGCCCGGTGGGTCCTTTTTTGCTGCTGCTTCTTCTATCCATCTCTTGGTTTGATCGAAGCGGACCTATTCTGAGCAGAAAGTGCAAGGTTAGCACGAGGTGGAGCTTCGACGACGAGGACGAAGCATGGTTCATATATGGGTGTGAGTGCGTCTCTGCCATTGTCGGCATTGGCTTGCTCTGTATTTACACGTTTGCTTTCTCGTAGCTGCCGTTTCCGAAAAAAAAAAAGAAAGATCCTTGACGAATCCTTTCGGGACGAATGGGAGGACAGATTGAAGCAGAAGAGAAACAGATCGTTTGAAATATTTATAGGATCGCTAGTTTCGACACGCCATTTAAGGCCCTCAAGGAAACCGAGCTGCCGTCTGGAAGCGGGGTATGCCGAAGCAGTAGTAAACCTAACAGGGCTGTTCCGATCATGTCTGTAGAGAAAGCAAGGAAACAATGAACCAAGCCTTCTCGTTTGCTTTCCTAAAAGGTACGCTAGGAAGAAGGCTATGAAAGGAGGCAAAAGGAGAAGAAAAAGGATTGCAAGGAACGAGGGACATGGGGAGCCCCCGGATTTCCATCCATTCAGTAGGAAACGTTCTCCTAACCCAATCTTTCCTTGCGCAGCGGCTTGCCCACACAAACGACTCGATGGTGCCAAGTCTAACATAAGAGGCCAAATGGAAAAGGCAAGATGAGATGGGGGTGCGTCTGGCTTTGCTGCCTTTTCCTATTGGCTGGCTGGTTGACGGAGCTATTGGTTGCCTGTCTAACTGAGCTGGTGCAGGGTTCCAGCAAAAGGGACGCCAAAATGGTCAAAATTGAATCAGAAATGTTTCCCACGCCCCTGGACGCTCACCATTTTCTCCCTTTCTGCCTTCTCTCTTGCGACGTCGTCTTCCTCTTCCTATGGCGTTTTTCTATGTAAGTGCTCATTGCTCGTTGGAATTACTACCTTGTCTCATTCCACCGCCCCAGGGTCAGAAAGCAGAACAGGCTACGATTATACCGGGCCACGAAAAAAGACAACGCAACTGCTTGTGTTAGTGAAATCGGAGATGCTGGTGAAGACAGGAAAAAGATGGGAACACCACAGTTGGTGTAGCCAACGGGATCTTTTTCGCTAAAACGTTTTCTGCGCAGATGAAAGAAAACGAAGATCAAAATTGAGACAACGAGGCGCTTTTTCCCGCCAAAATGGGATCCCCTGACGACGACCATCATCATACGCCCTCACTCACCTGAAACACGCCACAAGGGTGACACGGCCCACATACTTCGCGTTTCCCCTAGGCTCACTTTCCTTGCCCTTCCTCGTTTGCATTTTCTCATTCACACGGTCCAATAGTACAATGTGTGTAGTATGTCAGTGTTGAGCGCTCAGACGTGGCAGAAAGGAGAACACCGAATGCGACTGCGGCCATCAATCGTTGCTTCTCATAACAGCCAACCAGCCTGTTGACACGAAGGTGGCGTACGGAATTTGGCAGGCCTCATGCCAAGCGGTTCTCGGCAAGAAAGAGTATAAGGGGCAGAATAGACGGAACTCGTCGTCTATGAAAAGGCGGTCAAGTATCGTACTGTTCTGAGTTTGCCTGGAGAAAAAGGGGGAGTAGATCGGCTATGCCGTACCAGAGCTGCAACGTGAGCAGGCACATCAAAGCGAAGAGCATTTGTCGTGATTCTCTTCCCATAGCAAACAAGATGGGCCTGTTAGTACGGCACTTCACTGGCAAGTCAGCCAACTACCGAATAGCAGCAGAATTCTGCGGTCCGCTGGAATCTCTGAAGAGGTCTGCTGCCAACAATAGCGAGGAAGCGCATGACTTTGCGACTCGCTCTGCGACAACACTTCTTTTGTCAACGCCACCAATGGATATGGAAAGAGAAGATATGGGAGAGAGTAGTCTGATGATTCTTTTCGCTGCTGGTGCTGGCTTTGATAGGAAATAGCGCGACATGACGTTGGGTAAAGTATTGGCAGTTATGCCAAAAGAAAAGAAACTGCTCAAGTTAGTCACACAATCAAGAATCACTAACCTCTCTTTACGGCTTGTTTTACACATCTATTGATTTCTATCAGAGCCAATAAGATGGTTCAAGGCGTGGGAATATAACTCAAGCTACGCGAAAACGGTATAATGCCAGATAATGCTGTCCTAATTCGGCCGCTTAAAACGACGGCCAATGTTTCTCGCCTATGACACGGAGAACAAGCTATATGCAGATCAAAAGTTTTGCTTCTTGAAAACTAACTGAAAGCACGAACAATCTTTTTGAGGGACAATAAATTTCACCGCAGGATTTCTTATACGTTAGCTTCTCCTACTTTCGATTGCTTGTTCGTTCCTCAAACGAACGACAACGAGTTGTCAATCCAAATAAAGACACACATGTAGACTCGTTGAAATGTTACTCACACAAACCACCCGGCCATAACCGTCAGCGTTCATGCTATAATAATGTATCTTAGCTAGGAAAGTATGGGTAACATGGCTGGCCCGTGCATAGTCATAGGCAGCGATGGCTGACGCAGACTGACGCCTAGCTATCTGTTTGGTTTTTAGCGAGAAGAAGCGCAGTAGCGATAAGCAGAGGGCCAAGACTCCATCCATGACTTGTCGCCTCCATCCAAACGTTTTGCGTCCTGCGGGAAATAGTCGCCTCAGCTAGGCAAGCTTAGCCAGCCAGCCAGTCAAACCGGCGGCAAAGCAGGGAAAAGTGTTAGCAGCAGGGCAGTAAGGTGATGGCTAAAAGCGATAAAATTATTGCGACGTGTCGTGGGTCGTGACGTGGTCCGAATAAATTTCCTTGCTGCACAGGCGCAGCACTTCTTCGTGCTGGTGAAGCTGCAGCTGCAGGAGTGACGCACGAACAGTGGCACCTATGGACGACGGCGGTGTGTGAACAAGACGAGGACGAATTTTTGACCATTTGGTCTTGGCTGGCTGTCCATCCCGCTGCCGTCTTTCTACTGGCAGAGGCAACCAGCACGGCTGTTGCCTCTTTCCTCTCCATACTGATGTATGGCTCCAAATGGGGACAGCGGGCTCCGAGAAACAGCAGCGGAAGCAGCTGCATGTATGGGCTGGGGTCTTTGCTGCCCCAGGCTCCTCTATCGCTTCTTACTTGTCGTCAGTTAGAAGGTCCGGCAAGGTAGGACGAGACGGGGCATAGGAAGGGGTGCACTTCTAACCTAGGCGCGCTTTTTCGACGTAACCATTCTTCGCTTCTCTGCGAAGAATTCCGTTGCTATTCTTGGTACGACAGCGTTTCCCCTGCTGAAGGCAAATCGCTAGTGAGCTTTGATCAAAACGTAGAATTAGGCTGACATATTGATCTCTTTTCTATTTCCATCTTGAGATGTTATCCACGTAGCCATCCGCCTGTCTGCTGTACCGCTTGCCCCACAGTTTGGACCAAATCACCCCTGCTAGTCATCTCGGGCCTATATTTGGCCTTAGTTCGTTCCACCTCCACCAGGATTCTTTTGGCGTTGTAACCGTCGTGGTCTTTTGCTGTGGGCACCGCTCGAGCTTCGTTCTTAGCAAGAACGGCCGATGAGCTTTCCTATAGGTGACTTGCTGTGACTCGTCGTCCTTTTTCGCTACTGCTATTACGATTCGGTATTGCTACCTTGACTAGCCGACTAACCTATCGGCTCTCGGTGCCCTTGGGGATGCGCCTTACTCATCTTACCGATTACGTCAAGATGACATGTAAACGCTTCGGCGGTCCCTGAGACTACGTGTCGGTCTGACTGTCTAAGGAACTCACAATTTATTTAACGTAGACTTTTTCCACGAGCAGCCGACAAATCGATATATTTTTCTGTGCACGTTATATCATATCTGTTGTTTACCCCGTTATCATATGGAAGCAGCGAATACAATTGACCATCGCCGCATAAATGTGTTTGACGAACTGGCAACAACGCTTGTCGCTTTTGTAAGGCTGGAAGTGATGGTTAGTAGAAACACACATAAACACGCTCAGACAAACTGTAAATGTGTGTCCGTAAATGAGCCTCAGTCAACTTGGATCAGTTTTACTGCGGCATCACTCGCATCGCTGCCATCGGTCTCCGTGTTACCAGGACTGCCTGCAAGTATAGCGTTGCCTTGAGAGGGCCCATAAAAGTAGCAGCAGCAAGCCGAGGCCAAAGCGTGTCCCGATGCGGGGGGGGGGGGGGCTGCCCTGGAAGGGCTTGGGGAGGGTATTATTTATCTGCGTCCTATGTCTTTTTGCCGCTGGCTGGCCGGCGAAGTGGCAGTGAGAATCAAAGTAAATCCCTCATCGATATATCACACTGCGGGATCCAAAGGCCTGCAAGAAACCAAGAGAGCAGGGCCGCCGCGGGATCAAGCGGGATCCCCAGTCGCGGAGTGGCAGCTTGACACCGGCGGGCTTGTCGGCAAGCCGACAAACGAAGTGAAGGCCAAAAGGGGCCAAAGTGGGGAGAGGCGGGACGGCCGGTTCTGAGAGGTCGCATCCCATGCTCTTGATACACTACTTGTCTGGGTCCTGGTCCTGCTGCCTGGTGAATTTTCTCACACCACAAAGAAAGGCAACCGCTACCCCCGCCACATCATGCAGCGAGGGGCACAGGCCGAACATCACAAGCACGGACGAAAGTGACATCAGCTGAACCAAGGGCGGCCCGAATGCCGACCGGTCGGTTTCAACCTAGCCAAAACGAGCGTTACATCAGTAGGACGAGAGAGAATAAGCAAGGAAGCAAAGAAACGTGACAGCTCCCCTATATGAGCTGCTATTTCACGCAGTGACTAGGTACTTACTATTACTCTGTGCTACTACAACCGAGACTGTTCACAGGCCTTAGACGACTTTGATGCAGGAGACAAAAAATGGACCAAAACAGTGACACAACGATGCTACCGTAAGCAGGCTTCAAAGCCAGTATTGGGATCACCGCTCAATAAAGCAATTCTGCTTCGTATCTATAATATAACACTTTCAATGGCGTATTCAGTAGTTTAGATTTCTTCTATAAACCGCAGCTTGCTGATAGGTTTGAAAGGCTGAAAGGTTACATCCGACGTAGAGTGGGCGAAAAAGGTTGGTCGACGATAAAGAAACTGACATACATTCCAGATGGAGATATTAAAGAAAAAATAGATTAATTTAACGCCAAGTGAAGGTAAATCGGCCCAAATCGTTGCTTCGATTTCCTCTGTGCTTCATTGTGTTTACCTCTCGGGTACCAATGAACAGTATATCGAATATATGGTATCCTAAGAAAGAGTGCTGCTTTATTCAATTGGAGTAATACCTGAAGCCAGCAATTGAAGCAGTAAAGAAAGAGAGAGACGGGAAGAGAGAAGAGACCGGTCGGTCCTTCATACCGCTAGGCAGCCACTGTTCGGGCGGCGGCCTTTCGTCATTTCGCTGTTTGTGCAGTCCAGTTGAAGCAAGTTCCCATGCTTCTCCTTTTCAATGTGCTATTGACACCACAGCAACAAGATGCCGAAAATGTCCGCAACTACTGATTAGACTTTCGCGCGTTCCTATCTGAGGCGTTACAACCCCTAAGCCTGCTAACGTTTCATCGTCTGTCTATTATTCTTTGCTAGCGCAGGACAGCAGGGTCTTACTAGAATTGGTCTTTTCTTCTAAAGACGTATTATTTCAGTGCCGAAAGTGAGGGCGGTGAGGTGTCCTAAGCACAGTCTACCTGCACTAGTGAGTAGCTTGTGTAGTCAGAATACACATGCATACACACACACGCCCACATAGACACGTCACAGACGTAGAAAGGAGAATACCAAGAAAACGGACTGAACAAGCACCATTAGCCTAATGACCCCAAGCTCACTAGACTACAGTATACTTCTATAAGCGCCGTCGCCGGCTTCACCAACCGTCAGGTTGAGTTTGCAGCACGCAGGCACTATCAAGCAAGTTCGCAGGCCAAAGGCTAAGCAAACACTTAAGAAGCTTCACTCGTCGCTAAGCCTCTTTAATGGTCAGAGTGCAGTTATCACTTATAAACAATGGCCTTTTCGCTCTCGGCGCTACGTCCGCCGCCAACCGTCCGAAACTGCCGAGCAAAATATACTTGACAGTGGTAGGCCGCTGCTGCTGCCTGAACCGTGCGAGCAGACTGTCTGATCGGCTTGCAGACCCAGCACCCTGCAGCATGGTACGCCATGACCCGCTTCATACTTAAGGAGCTATTCGTGTCCTGGTTGACTCGGTTCTACGATAGAGGCTACAGGCCGCTCTAGAGCGTCTAATCCTGAAACATCCTGCACCCCCTCGTCCTGTTTTCTAGTCAACAGACAGGCAGGATCAAGAGTCGCCGTTCGGTTTCGGGAAGCACACTGTCCTAGCTTGTAACAGTAACCAACAAGAGCAATCGCCGCCGGAAAAACTTCCCTTCCTGCTATTGGACTACCTATTCATAACCAGCCTAATGTCCAATGAAGTAATCTATAGTGTCGTGGCGCACATGAACTGCAATTCACTGCATGCTAACCAAATCCAGCTAGAACGACGTCGTACTCAAGTAAGCGTGCAGGCTGTTATTAGAAGGAGAGACTGTCGAAGATCCGTACAGAGGCGAAGACAGTATTGTGAAAGAATCTTCGGAGACGTGCGAAGGCGGCATTGCATTGCCGAACCATTGACAAAATAAGCCGGCCTGCCGATCGACCACCCGCCTAGCTGGCAATGGCAAAGGTTTTTGTGTAGTGCTATAAGACCGAGTATTTGCTGTCGGGGGGTCGATAGCATCGTTGCCAGAGGCAACTCTTATTTCCTGGCCTCCTTGTTGGCATACACTTTGCTTCACACACCACCCAGTTGTCGTCGATTCCTTAGAAGATGAGTCAGTCGTCTAGCATATCGCCTCATCTACAGCCATAGGATTCTTTGGAATACGCTAGAACTATGATGTGGCCCCGTGTGCAGTCAAGCTGTAAGATTCGTGCACTCACAACGGCTGAGTGGTTGGACTTGTGAAGATCATCGTTGTACTGTTAGATAAGATACGCAACTATTTGATGGGTCTCATTCTCGGCGAGGCCACGCTGCGCGAGTTTTTGTCGCGACAATTGTTCTCTGTCGCTTAGCATCCCGCTTGTAACTGATCAAGCACATCTAATTATACGGTTTAAAGATACACAAAGTCTATTTAAACACTAAATATTTATTAACAATGGAATTCCCGTCCAAGAAGCGTATCCAATGTATGCTACGCTTAACGTATTCAGTACGATTAAATTTCGCTATAACGCTCTCATATACGGGACTGGATTGTAAATTTGTTTTTCCTTTGTCGCTAGCTATTTTCAATGTTATTCATCTATAACGTGAGACAAATGAACATGACCTGGACTTTGATGCTCTAGCGAATAGTCTTTGTAGGGCAACCTTCAGATATCGCTTGACCATCCACTTTGCTATCATCGACACTAGCAGCAAGAACCAAAAAGTCGTCAATGATGCGGCTTATAAGCAATGCGACTCACGGAGGCCTGCCGCCAGGGATTGGTCCTATCTTAGGACGTGGCACGGGCTTTCTCTCACTTGGTAGCAGCCCGCCTGTCCCAGCCAGAAAAGGCAGCTTGAGGTAGTCTCCCTCTTTCTCGAAGCCTGCGGCAGCCGAAGCAGGAAGAACAACGTCGGCAGCAGCCGGCAGGAGAAGCAGCAGTGTGAACGGCGAACATTGCCAGGCAGCCTGGAAAAGTTGTGCGATCGATAGCCCTTGTTGAAATTCACCGAGCGGCATCGCGCAGGCAGAAAAGACTGGTTGAAGAGGATCCAGCAGTTTCTACTAGTTTCTTTCTCTGCCTGCTCCTAGCACCTTGTGCGGCCACCGTTAGCGCACTGATGCTGGTGCTACTTCACGAGAAAGCTTTCTTGATAGTAAGATTCTTCATCGACAACGAAGACCGCGTCAGGCTCAAACTTGGCGGTGTTGACGTTTAACGCTGTGAGTAGTAGCATCGTCGAACTCTGGTTAATCTCAATAGCCAACAGGCAGTCTTGCCGTGAGCTGATTTATACACGTTTTAGAGAAAAGGATCACTCCATGAAAAACGTTGACCCGAGGCGTACTGCTACCCCTTGCTCCTAATGAAAGGCGAAAAAGTGGGACACAAAAAATCGATAAAAAAAAAGGTTACGGGAGGGGTGAGTAAGCTTTCAGCCTATTTATAGCTACTACTAGATAGGATATACTGAGCTATGTGTTTTGAATATCAAGAATTCGCAATGGAATAGTATACAATTTGTAGGAAGAAAATGCTGAGGTACTGTGAAATCAACCCAATATTCATGTAAAGATCGCCTGTAGATGTTTATATTTCGTAACAGCAGTGCTAGGCAGAAACGCTGTGGTCCTATTGAGGTTTGACAGACTTCAGATAGTGAAATGTACCTGAAGCGTACCAAAATGCTAACATCCATCATGTGTGCTTGTTCCTTTACTTAGTCATACCTGTAGACCTGGGGCAATCACGCCTGTATACGCCTGTAGGTGTGATATGCGTGCTCTGTTTGGAAAACTTTTAGCTTAACAGTCAAGAATAGATTACGCCCTCCTACGACCAGAAATAGAAGTGATTCATCATATTGCACAGGTAGCTTAGACTGTATCTCTTATAAGTACTACTATGTAAATATGTCCATTTTATTTGTGAGTGTATATCGGCTATCAGATACTGTCAGTAATATCGTTCGCATCAAGTCAACCTCACAGCGGTTTATGTTAATAGTTACCTGTTACAGCTAGTAAGTTATGTTTCAGTCACCGCGAAGAGTTCTAGAATACAAGATCGAAAAAATGATTAGAATATAGTGTATTTAGTATATCTACAAAAGGTTAATAGTTACCATTTAGATATAACGTGGTTCCAATGGGGGATGCGACGTTTGATAGGACGTGAAGCATTCGAAGGAAAAGCCTTCAGCGTATAAACATGACCTTCCTCTATGAATACCTCTTTAGTCCTCGGTCGAATAATTCCGGTATGAGGTGGATGAATAGAACAGAGCAGACCCCATGCAGCAGCAGCATTGAGATCGAGTTTCATGCGAGTTGACATAAGGCAATAACGCGTCGCTGGGGTGTGCTTCATGCGGGGAGCCACCTTGGATCACCTGCGGCTAGAAAGAGGAAGCCGATGACGAAGACTGGGCCAAAGACCCCAGGATACTCCGTTTCCCGTGAAGCATCCGCTATGCAATTATGCGGTACGGAAACGCCGCTACCGGAACAGAAGTTTAACAGCAACAGCGACGCCAGCCGCTACTCGCTAAATACGTCAAAGGTAGAAATAAAAACGTTTTCAGGTACGATTGATAACAACGATAACAAGAACAACAATGATAGTTTACTGGTTTGAAATTCGTTCGACAAACTCAGAGTTCCTTGCTTCGGAAGCTGGCAGTTCCCTGTTTGAATACTGCGCCATACGGCGTAGATGGTAGTAAAGACTAGAACCACAACAAATGAATGCTTGATCAACCCATGACCCTTGCTTAGAGTCATGAAGCTGTTGTAAGTGTGATAGTATACTTCCTCGAGATGCAATCAATGAATAAAAATCAGAGAGTAGTGGTATTACATAAATGATCATGAGATAATCTAACGAGGATTATTTATATAGGTAGCTCAGCAGCACCCCGAATTTGTGCGTTGAGATGAGTGGCGGCTACCTACATACTTCTCGCTCCATGTCAGAGATTTCCAACTAATGCCCTGCATATCAGTCTGGATTCTTCGCACGCAAAAGACAAACAAGCAAGCAGGTTCGTTTGAAGTAATCTTCGTACGTAGATCTTTTTAACGCTCACAGAATGTCGAACATGAATTTCATACTGATCACTGCTCGAAACATAATATGTGCGGATTTTTATAGTGAACAATTGTTTGAAATACTGCGCCGAAGTGCTAAAAAGAAAACGCTCTAAGATTTAACTTGAGGTACAGTTTAGTTAGAATATAAAAGAGAACAACGCCTTTCGCGTATTAATGCCACTTGACCCTTAGAAGAGCGCATATCTATGTATCTACGTATGTGTCAAGCAACACGTATGATTTACAGTTTTACTTATCTTTTTGCCAATATCCTATAAAATATTTGCTCTTATAACCGTAGGTAAGTTCAATACGGGTCATCAACACATCATGCCGAATGTATAAACTGTTATATCTACAAACGTCCCTGAAGCCTGTGCATATAATCACTGTTTATTGATCTACTGGGTCTATTGGATGCGAATATATAACTTACTTAGTAGTCCATTGATTTTCCAACGACGTATCGCATTTTATCACGATGTTGTTAGGACAAGTAATACCTAAATACGACAATTGCAAGAATAACTTAGAATTGAAATATTGTTACGTCAATAATCTTGCCATTGTGAATATACATACCTCTTCACAGCTCAACTTATAATCAACAGACACGTGCTACAGTTCCCCGTTTTAGCTAGCCCTACTGGCGAACCCCGCCCGTATTTAACAAGACGGGAATAAACTTTATGGTTAGCTTTCTCTTTCTTTCTTTGCTTTGTAGTTGTCCTGTCGAAGGCAAACTCAGTTTCTGGATCAGTACAAGCCGCAGCATCACTACCATTCGTCGCCGACAACGTCGCTTTTGGACCGTTGGCAGCTTTCGCCAATCAGTGCGTCGCAATCGTAGTTACTGTAGTCTGCTTTCGCAGAGAAGAAGCTGCCAGTGGTGAGCAGTGGACCAGACGGAATTTCAATTTTTTCTCTTGCTTATCTCCTACTCCTCTACTCGCTCTTTTTTCAAGGGCTAGCTCTCCGCTGCTGATAGCAGCATACAGCCAGCAAGCAGCACGCGTACCCCCGACGGGCATGCTGACAGTGGCACAGATCGGCGCACTTGGATGTACGCAAAGATTTCCGGTTGTGGAAATAGGTAGCCATCGATCGGCAACACTACGCGCTTGGTGGTGACACCACGACCCCTCAGGGGTAAAGTGCAGATGCAACAGGGGATTGGGGATTGATTCAGGAGGAAACGGGAAACTCGAAGGAAAAACAAGACGCCGCAGTACAAAAACTGGCTTAACTTTCTTCTTATTTTTTCTGAGGGGTGCAAGCGAAGCCTCTGGCTAGGATCTGCCAACACAGCCAACCAGATCGGGACAAACTCCCCGATGGGTACCGGCGATCGCTAGTTTTTGACTGTAGTAGTAATAGTAGTCGTAGCGGGACAATTGTGTACAGAATATACTGACTGTAACGGCTTCTGGACACGTGTATGGGTAAAGTTCGACGCATGTAACGAATTTTAGAGAGGCATTGTCTTGCCGGCATACAAAAGCTAGACCGAGTAAGGGCGTGTAACTTTTTTAACGGCAAGGTTTCACCAATACCATTGAATTCCCTTTTGTAAACATTTTTCGCAGTAGTTTAGGCGCCTAGATACCGCTATATTGTATAGTTGCTTGATAATAGTCTAATAGACCTTGAACATCGATGACGATCTACACAATAAACACTATCAAACGTATAAATTACTTAGTTGACACATCATATAAATATCTACCAGCGTACAAGACATGCTTGCGTTGCATTTAAATAAAAAAAACTTGACTATTAAGTTACGTTAAATCCGCAACACTTATCACGCTAGTCACTGAAATTTGCGACGAAGCATGTCAACTCTCCGTAATCTGTGATTAGCCTTCGTGATACATATCTAGCCAGTTGACTATTTCAGTTTCTTGACGTTACTAAACGAACAGATAGTGGTGAGGTGCGAATGGAAGATATACTAACTCTTCCTAGATAGGCGGTATCTTACGCTGTCTCTCCCATGTCGTTATTTCAGATTACAAGCCTGCTCGTATAAGATTGTCGGCATCAGACTGTGGCCCATGGGAAACTATTTCAGCCAACCTGTTCCCTGTAGACAGTGGGGAGTCGAGTGCTTTCTTAAGAATTTCCCTTCGGCCTAAGATGTGCTTAAATGAGCTGGTGTTGAAGCTGCTTATTAAGTGGAGTCATGCGCATACTGCATGTAATAAATAAACTTATCCTCAAAAAAACATTCTAGTTAATGCTCGTTTTTCTAGCTAAGTCTAGCTCGCACTGGTTGTACTAGACCAGCAGTTGAAAAGAAAAATGGTTATCTTGTAAAAATTGTGGAGAGCAGAAGCTTTGAAAGTGAGATTATCCTAATAACTGTGAGATGAGCATTTGAATTATCATATGTCACAGCATACGTAAGATGCATGTGTTTTAGATGCAAACACGCTAAAGACTGAACAGACAGAAAAGCAGCGCATAGGGAAAGATCATTCATTCTAAACGTGCGCCAAATACCTTGAAGCACACGGGACCGTAAGTCGATTTTCTTCAGTGAAAGCAACAATGTTATACTATTAAATATTACTCTTAGCATATTACATAGTTCGCGGTCGTTCGCTAAGTACGCTTTGCGCAACCACATTGCTTGTTTAACAAGATGTACGGGTCTCAATTTTATAGAGATTGATCGCATTCTCACGAGAACTGTACCTGCTGCCCCTATACTTGCGAAGAGCTACAGGTCATTAGATGTTATAGCGGTATGACAAACAGTCACACACTTCGGGCGCCCCAAGGGGGACATCACTGTGAAGGCGCCTTCCAATTACGCCGTCCAATTGCCATGGGGTCCATATCCCTTTACTCGTTCTTTGTAAAGTGTGCTTGGGGCCTGGTTTACAAGTAGTTTCTATGTGGCTGTATCGTGGATGCAATGCAGTTAATTTCTAC
Source organism: Varroa jacobsoni (assembly GCF_002532875.2). NCBI lineage: Eukaryota > Metazoa > Arthropoda > Arachnida > Mesostigmata > Varroidae > Varroa > Varroa jacobsoni. The sequence goes on along the minus strand of NW_019214414.1, from coordinate 186,611 downwards.
TGAAGGTAATTGTAATATCACCGAGGGCAATTGTCATCGGCAAACCGAATGCTGGTCTGCTCGATTTTCCTGCAGTTGGTTCTAAGGACACGGTAAGGCCAAGTTTCTATGGATGCTATTGAATCGAAGCAAGGCAGTACTAGAGAGGGAGAGGACAGCCAACCCAAGCTGGCAAGCCACTAACGCAGTTGCTTCATCTTGTCATGGAAATACGCTTTGAACTATGATACAGCAACGAATACAAGAACGACCACGAATAGGACATCACAACAAAAAGAAACCCAAGTCTGACGCTCTCCAGGCTCTGTACGACAGCTGTTGCAAGCGGGGACGTTACTGGCATTCTAAAATAACGATCACGGCTGGCTCTAAGCTCGACTAATCGTGTACTAATTCATGGCTTTTCTGTTCCCTTACCCCCGAAGGATCGGTAACTCCACAATTCGTTTGGTCCTTCCTGCACGCTGCACGCTTCCTCGTCTCTTACCATCTGCATCGCACGTGATTTCTTCTATTCCCTGCAGCCATCGTGCCGCAGCGTGCCCAGTACATAGTGGTGACCGACTGGTCCCTCCATAGGCACCGGAAACGCGTGTATCGAAAGCCGCAGGCGTTGACTTGATCCAACAGCCCTGTCAGTGGTAGTAGCCGTAATAGTAGCAGCTGAAACAGCCGAAGTAACAGCCGTTCTTCTCCCTGCCACGGGAAGAGCACCGTGACTAGCTCTGTATAGAGAATATCATAATAGAACTTTTCGTTTTATCTTTCCGATGGACAGCGTCAATGGCCAAGTCTACTGCTACTGCCGCTTTTACCACTCACAATGTCCCTCATTCAGCTTGGCTCTTGCTTGCTTGTTCGCTCTGTGAGAAGCGACCTCATCTGACTACCACATTCCGGAACGGATGTTAAAGGCTGGAGCTGCAGATGCATTCGGAACCGAATAACCCTTGCACTAGCAAAAGGGTAGAGGAGAAAGGAATACAGAGTGTCAGAGAGAGAGAGAGAGGTGTAGGAGGGTGAGAGAAAAAGAGATAGGCAGATAGCTCTTCAGTGGCGGGTAAATAATGGGCCCTTATTTTGTATGATCTCAGTCCGATGCAGTTTGTCGGATTGGGCAGATTTGTATCTGCTTAGCGTTCGGCAACGTAAGTAGAAAGCTGGCAAGGAGCTGAGAAGCGAAGGATTTGAGTTAGGGGACAACAGCCGACAATCAGTACTATACCGTTACGGGTTCGTGGACGGGTCAGTCCGTATGCATGGGTCCTTCTCACCGCAGCTCTCTGATGGCTACGGTGTTGCTTTGCAACGCTACTTCGTCCACGCTAAAAACCTTTCGACTGCCTTCTTGAGCGTCAGAACGACTATGAAAGCACTGTCAAAATGCACCAGAGCAGTAAGGCAGTAAGAGAGCAACCTATCCAATAGGTTGTCGTACATAAACAGCACGACCAGCCACGTCTCAGTACCGGAATGACGATTCCGTTATTCGTACACTCAGACTGTTCGCGAGCATTACCTACCGAGGCTGGTTGGATGGAGTAAGCTCCTTTGCGTACGAAGCTATGCCGAAAGCCCAACCGGGCCCAAATGATTGAACAGCAACGTCTTGGAAAACTGCGGGGCAACGGATAAAAGTAACAAACGACATCGGGTGTACGTTTCATGCGGTCGACAACCGCCCACTTTTGCTGTTTCTACCGTTGCCGATATTGTAGCCCATTTCAGAAACGTACAAACTATCAGTTGGATCCGGATACTAGTTGTAACCGTGTTGAACGATACGATGGCAGTCGGGTTGCACACAGCTGGCATCCCTTTGGGACATCCAGCGCCTACAGCCGAAGCAACAGCAACCCACCGAGTCAGCAAAAGTACTACCGACTGAGTACCTGCAAGAACCTTGATCGGGGGCCGTATTCAGCAAGAAGGGCGGAATGGCAAAGAGAGCTCACACAGGGCCCCTATCATTGGGAGAACGCAAACCAGGCAGCAGAAAGGCAGGCGGACAACAGGCACTAAGCAAAACACGAATGGTGATAATATGTTTGTCGGTAGATAGACGAGGCGAACGAGACCAGCGAGGTCCTCGTGCCGTAGTCTTCTTTACCCATTGCTCTGTTAGGACCTGAAAGACAGTGATCGGTTGCCCAGCCACCGTGAAGTACGCTACAGAATGGGGTAGGATGGCGTATCAGGTAAACCAGCACTCATGTGGTATTTAGGCTGCAGACCTTTGTGCTGACACGGGCAAACGAAGTCTGTGTTTGTGGCAGTGGTGGCCACTGCTCTAAATGCACTCTATCCTATGACATATCTTAAGGATGAATTGTTCTTACGTTTTCTTTGGGTAGGAGTGCTAGAGTAGCTCTACTGCTGTTATTCCGTATATATGCCTGTGATATAACACGGTCTGCATATAAAAGCCTTTGAATGTAGCATATGGTGCGACTGGAGATTGCCTAGACTCGAACGCTATGAGAACTGTAAAGGTGTTCGCGTCGACTACCCTAGTGGCTTCAATAACCAAATCAACCACAGGAGCACCAAGACACTGGGAACTAACCCCGGCCCCGCGACAGCTGGCGACACAACCAAGGCAGGTTCGAGATCTTTGCAGCAGGAGCGAGTGGCGGTGAATACAAAACGTGCAGCTCCGCCTTCTTTCTACAGCTACCAATTTTTCCCCAGTAAGACATCCCCCAGTGAGTTCACCTATGCCCGCTTTTCTAGGATCCGTAGCGGCCGTCATTCTGTCGTCGTCATTGTTCGGTTCGTTGTCATTGCACACATGATCACGATCATGCTATCTTAACATCGCGTGTGTTACTGCGGCTTGCAACGAGCCTTTTGTCCTACATTATCCTACTCTTAGTACCAAGTGTTGTTGCAATACTTTCTTCCTACATTGCTTTCTTTCGTTATTGATACTGTTAAACAAACTGTCTGAACCGAGCTGCTTGCTCGATTGGCTGACTGCCTTCCTATTGGCGTATGCGTGTGCCTTTTGCTTCAATGGCCGCTCACAGCGAACTTCATTATTGTGTTAATTTGTGCATGCGACGTGGAGCGTACGTTGTTACTGTGCCCACAGCAACAGGCGTAGGACAAGAAGGCTAGGCTCTATCAGAATCTAGGCAACCATAACAACACAGGGAACACTAACAAGATGGGAGGCTTGACTACGCAGGCGATTGGAGAAAGGTGCGATATGGTAAAGGGGAGGACGAAAAGCAGCAGTTGATAGTTGCGTAAGCGACAGCGGTCCTCATGTCAGCGACACTCTACTGCTGAAGACATCTGGTATAGCCACAGAAACACAGCCCCGAAACAAGGGTCGGGACGGAAAAGCATGGCTTCGCGTTACTGAAGCTTTGCAATGTTTGGTTCCTACTTTTCTCTTGTCTTTACCGCATGAAAGACAATACAATTCCCCGCAAAATTTCTAGGGGTCGAAAAAGAATAGGCAAAAAAGAGATATTGCAATAGCCTGGAATGAAAAAGAATATACCGACAACGTAAACAAAAAGGGCTGGCTGGCTTGTCGGTTGGACCGGAGTTCTGCATATGTACAAAAGACCGGAATATATATATATAACAGAAGCCTTTTGAAATGCCCCTTTACCAATGCACAGAGGGAAGCTGCTCCTCACTGTAAAGGTAGTTGCCGCAAGGCGTCGTTTCAAATAAGAAAAAGCGCGCTATTCTATGCTGGTACGTGCAAAAGCCGACCATAACACAGGTTATGCTAAGTTACAGTTTGGTGGAATCACAGCGACTGCACTTGTATGCGACGCTGGTACAGTACTGTCTACATTTACGTGCGTATGGACGGCCACGGATGACGTCGCTAACAGCAGCAACAACAACAAGTAGCAGCTACGTGGAGCAGATGCTTGATGCTTTAAAAACTGATGGTTGAGAGGCTGCACTGGACTAGGCAATGCGTGTTGAGTAATGCAGTTCCGGCACTTCTCAAGTTGGTATCCTGTATGGTATGTGAGCGCAGCGTTACAATTTGTTTTGAACATTTAGTAAATGGAGCGCTTAAGCCTGTTCTTTACGGGTTTCGGCGTGTTACTTTGTGGGCTAGTTCCTGGTCGTCGTAGTAGTACCTCACGGTTTAGGCCCAAGTTGGTAGACCCAAGATGTAACAGATAGGAAGCAAGCGCTAAAAGACAGCTGCAGTTTAAAAAACGACAAAAAGAGTCAATCGAGTGTTCTGACGGAACAATATGACTGCGCCTCGATATACCTTGACGTACGTGGACACAAGTAGAAAGATCGCGTGGCCACAGATATCATCAAGTAGAGTGAATACTCTACTATGAGCCATTATAATAAGATGGCAACGTTCGTGTGCTGGAATACGTTAACAAAAAAGCTAGTTGTGCATCCCGATAGTTGAGATATACATCGAATGTATCACGTGGCTATTTTGGACAGGGGAAATGAATATAGACAAAGACTTCTAAGACACGATACACTGATGTGCAGTCTACAAGTGGTAACCAGCCGCAGCAGCGGCGGTGGGTCCAGCTCTCGATACGCCATCGGTTCAGCCTTTCGTAGTTTTCGAGCTTTTCCGAAAGACTCGTCTCTTGTCTATCTGACTACTTCTACTTTCTGCTTTTCCAACATGTGCCATCCCACACGAACACATTCATGGATGACACTAACAGCAGCAAATGACATCAGTACCAACTGTCTCTCTAAATGGCTCACCCGCTGCCACAAACCCCCGCATAGATCGCTCACTTGAAGAGGAGAGCTACCCAAAGTAAAAATCGTAGTAGTACTAACTATAACGATAGCAACAATTGTGCGACACGTAATGCCTATATAGCACAAGGTGAAATACTGCATAAGTACACATTTACATACACACACAGGATACACGCAAGTCATAAATACACACATATATACGAATACGCACATGGCCTCTTCGTTGATTGTTGGGGTTAATTCGCAGGAATGTCCTGCTTCTCCGGTTTGTGCGACGGTTGAGAATAGCTGTGAAGGCAGAAGGCGGATAGGTACTCCAGCAGTTTGCGGCTTGCCGGAAGTTGCCAGGACCTTTGCAAAGTTAACCATTGCTGTCGTTGCCGGGAACAAAGAATTCGCGGCTCCCGGCTGCGCTGCCAATGCTGGCGCTGACGAAAAGGCCTAACCAACTCGTCCTAGACGAGAAGTGCAGGAGTAAAGTGAAGACAGGGTCGGCAGCACAAGGTCTTCTTCGGTGGATAAAGCGAAACGTCACCCCGCATACAGCTTAGAGATACATAGAGAGCTACCACAAGCGCCGACGTCGAAATGGGCAATGCTTGCAGGAAACCAACCAGGAAGCAGCAACGAGAGCGTGGAGATAGGCCGTCGCCTAGATAGACCTCAGGGTTAAATATTCACACGGCAAGTCATTGCGCTTATTCACGATCCACATTACATCCGGCTGCTTTTATCCGATTGCTGCTGCAAGTGCACTGGAAGCTTCGTATCTCGTAGCCAGGCAAATACCTCCGTCGACTTGCTTTCGTCTGCTTTTCTGGGGGGCCTGTTGTTGTGCCTACGCAAAACTACGCTCGCTCTTACTGCGGCAACGGCAATGCCACCGGCCGTCAGTGGGGAATTCCTCGTCGTATTCTTGTTGGCGCACAGCAGTGTAAAGCTAGAACCCTCTGGAACCGAGAGCCAGCCTCCGGGGAGTGACTGCCCCACCCCCCAACGACTCCGTAGGCAGCTCTGAGTAAGCAGGCAGACTTGGCTGTCGCCAATCACAACCCTGCCATAGGCGTACCATGTATAGTGACGATGATTCCAGGGCGAGCTTCAATCTTTTGCGGTGCTACGAGAAAGCTGCGAAGCAGCTTGAAGAAGCATCTTATAGCACCCGTTTTCGGCTCTTCCACCTACTAGAGTTAAAGAGACGGTGGGGGGCGCTTTCCTGAGCAATCCAATTCTCCAACAGCACTTGCCGTGACTGATGCCGTCGCCCCACTGCTGTAAATGTGTGTAGTATGGATCTGAAAGCAACATCGTGTAGATATTTGCTATATATTTGTCCAACCACCCATAGCAGCAGGAATCCAGCTAACTGCGCAAAGTGGATGCGGGAGAAACTAGTCACCTGAGGGTACAGAAGACGGGAAGTCAGAGGGGCTAGTAACAGGGAATAACGGGATGTCGGCCTTGCCTTTTTGGAGAGCCCATCACCATTAGGCTCTCCCACACGGCTACTGTCAATGTGGCAGGGCGAGAGAAGCTCATCTCCTTCTCATCTTACACCTCCTAAGGCAGTCCAAGCGAAGACCTGAGTACTTCTTTTTCGTTCCTGACACTAATCAGCAGGAGAAGAGTTTACACACACAAGCACATACGGCATATTAAGAGGACGTTACAGCGCATTGGCATCAGTATGACCGGTATAATCCTCACAGGGAAGAAACGAAAGATACACCTATTGCTACTACTTGGAATAGAGTAAACCTCGTGGGAGTGGGAGACGGGGATGGAGTATTGCCGAAGAAAAGAACTTTGCTGTGAGCAAACAGGGCACAAGGACTAGAGCGCTAAGTTTGAACAAATGTTGAATAGATAACGTAGCGGCAGTAGGCTGGAATATCAGCTGATTAAGCCAGTGCGGATTCCCGGGAGCCAAATCCCGTTCAAGGAGTAAAAAGGTATGAGATGCATTGCAACAGTTTCCAATGAACATGGCCAGCAATAGGTTACTTTGTGTTATGCTCTTGCTTTGATTCCTGCTACTAGTGGTTCGTCAGCTGTTATTGCAAACGATGCTAGGCAAAAGAGGCAAACGAGGTTCGTCTTCGCTATTGCGTGCTTCTCTCCCACAGCAGCTGCTATTGAATGCTAAATGAGAAGTAGATACGCTGTGCAGTGGAGTTCTTTGAATCTGAAGTAGGCTAGTCTGTAAGAGTAGAGTACCATAATTCCAGAAGGACACCAGGTTCCACCAAAATGTTCGTTTGCACCATCACCTCACCAAATGCTGTGTACGCGTAGATACAGAGAATTGGCACTAACCGGTGTTTATCAGGCAATAGGGGCTCAATTAATATTATAGAAAACATCTACTTGACATATCACAGTACACAACAGAACATGATAGAATTTAGTAACAAATTTATTGGTGCAATTAAGCTAAATTTAGTTCTCAATGCTATTCAGCTCGCTCCGATTTGAAGAAAGCTGATAAACCAAATTTTTTATATGAAAAAGTACATTTTATATATTTCAGTCAAAATTCACCTAAGCCATTTTGTACGGAACCCCTCTATACGTAGCTAGCAATTTGCTGTCATATTCTACAAATTAGAGCACCGTTTCCATATATGCATTTTTCTACTTAAACGTAAACGCTCCTGAATCAGAGGTGCTGGTATAACATGATCTATACCCTTTACGAGCCGCCTTTGCTACCGTTGTTGTATGTGAAAAATGTATTATAATATAGGAGTACGAATATCTCAGGGGGTATTATTATAGGAGTTAAAATACCGCGACCCCTGACATGGAAGAGGTCCGAATTTTCAGAGAGATTGCTCCATCCAGCTTTTTAGAAAAGTCCATTGAAAGCTACTTGTCTGCTATCGGCGGGTATATTAGTCGGAACGTCAAGTATCTATGTTAGGTGATTACATTTGTAGACAGATGTGGACTCGCTGATACAGAAAAGACACAAGATAATTACACAAGTTGATGTTAAAAAAAAATAGAGTGCAAGCTTGCAGAGAGACCACTGCTTTCTCGTGTCATCCTTTTTGAGAAAAATCGTCAGTGCACGAGATGTCATGGAGTTCAAATTGAAGATTACTTGACCGTATATGCTTTCGCGTGAGCTGTATACAGCTGGATACCTTCCTGACGCACAGACTGCAGCGAGACGTACACGCACGGCGAAATACATGTGGAGTATACTGTTACGGATACTAGTCGACCCCCAAAAGAATTATGCCATGTTTTGATTCGTTTTCTGCCAGTTCGGGTGTAAACGGGAGACAGAAGGCTAGTTGAGCCTGGAAGGGTGGAGAGAGGTACCGGGGATCAGCCGCAGTCTGAAACCTGCCAAGAAAACGAGCGTCTATGTTCAGAGCACGTCCAAACAGCCACAATTTACACACCAATCGGTAAGATACCTACCGGAGAGTTTATTATACTTCGCTACTATTTTGCCATGACTGCTATTGTAGTACTCCCGCAAACTCTGCAAATAGCGCTGAACATGGCGTGTTAGCAGCAAGACTGAAGCCCGTTAGCTAAACTCGTCTGGATTGTCGTCTTCGGTCGGCCTGTGTCCGTTTTTAGGCAATAGAGAAAATACAGCAGCTATTGCAATCCCCGTTATAGATCTACGTAGTCTCGAGGACATTGTAAAGTTGAGCACCCCGTAAGCAGAAAAAAGAACCCGACAACGGCGATAACAAGGACGCGATAAGATATAAATAAGTAACGCCGCTTTCTACGCCGGTAATGCATTCCTACGTCTCTATATCACTCTAGAGGCTTCTTAGTTTTCACAAGCGGTAACTACGGCAGTAGTATAACCCCTATTACCTTTTTTGAGAGAAACGTGATATCCAGCCAGCATTTTCATTGCCTGCTAGACCAGTTCTCTCCCATTGTTGGCGCAGCAACGCACATCCTGGTACATGCGGGTTGACGTAGGCCTGTGCGTGTGAGCCTATCCCCATGTGGACTCGCTGAATGGGATGTCCGGTTAGTTTTTATCGGTAGCGTGCGACGGTGATCCTAACACGAGAACTCCTAACGGCGACGACGACGCTGACTTTTATCCTTAATTTAGTAACGGGCAGGTCGGCAGCACATCTTGTACCACAAGAGGGCGGCTCATTTTCAGACTATACTTTGCTGATGCTGTTTCTGCTGGCAGCACGTTCTATAGTTGAGGCGTACGAAGATAGAAGCGTCCAAAGGTATTACCACTACGGTTGTTAGTGCTAGCTGGTTGGACGGCTGACGGACTGGCGGAGCGGGGGCTGGATCCAGGAAAAGATCTCTGAATAGTGAAAGAGAAGAAACCGCCGATGTTCCTGAAACGCTGTCAAGGCGACGCCTATAGCTAGAGGTAGGCGGATAGGTAGTAGCACCTTAAGTATTACTTTAAGTGATCTCAGACCAGACGGCCACGTAACCCGAAAAAAACACGCTCAAAATAGGCGCAGAAGCAGCGGTTATGCCCCAAGCGGGGCAACGGAGCAGCGACACAAGAAGTAGAGGACGGCTCCTCTTTAAGCTTCCTTCTCGCTACGGGCCACAAAACTGTTCAGCAGCTCTTCGAAGTTTGCGTAGCATCTTGCTTTGGCCTGTCTTCTATCCGATCAACCAAACCAAGCTACTCGCGACCCAAGCTTTGTGCTGCTTTTCTTCTCTTAGGCTACAACCTGCGTCGTTCATTCCAGGCACGTCTGAGCCAATCTCTATTAGGACACTCAAACCATTCGCCGGCACGACGTAGCCATTCCATAGCGACGACGCTTCCACACCTCAAGTTGGATACACAACAATGCAAGAGTACGAGTGTAACTGTGATAGTGTTAGCAATGACGAGCTTGCTGGCCCGTCCCAGCAGCGCCTATCTGTCCGATGGTGTCTGTTCCGAAGTCCAGGGCGAGTCGATGGCGGCGACAAAAGGCGTATAAGGCACGCGTGGTAAGGGTCCGATTTTATCGAATGTTACCTCCTTGACGAGACCACAATATCACAGAGGTACTATACCACACCTGATTATCCCGCTAGACATTCATCTAGCCAGTCGGCTGATGCTTGGAACTAGGTACGTGGTCTGTTTCCTAGATATCATCATCATCAGCTCCATCAGCACAACTAGCACTGCTCCAGTTACCCAAGATAAATAAGTTACATACAAAGCAATGCTTCCTACGACCGGTGTTCAGTTAGTGGGATCCACGGCTGCGAGAATAACAATAACGACATCAACAACAACAACATGTAACAATCATGCAACGCTAAAATATAATGCTTCCTTAATAGCGTGCTGGTACATCATATATGCGGTCGCGCAACATGCTGTGATCACAACAACAAGTGTACAACAACAACAACAACAGCGACGTTAGTTAGCAATGTTCCGATGATAATAATTATGATAACGGTGCCGAAGAGCTCGATAGTGCCCTCGGATAGCAGAGTTAGAATGAAATGCAGCCGAGCCGAAAGCGATAACCGGATCACGCCGGAAGCGGAAGTTTTGGATTCGCCATCCGATAATAACCCGTCGCTTACCCATCCCTTCCCATTATCAACCAAGCACCACGGGCAACGAACAGCTGTCGACCGTATTCGCCTCATACAACCTGGCAGAAGGCAGAGGGGAACATTGGGACAACATACGAGCTAGCAAAAGCTTACTTGGCTAGCTAGGCCTATGATAAACTCTCGCAAACCGTGTGTCGCTATTTGCAAATTTTAACTCATTAGGGCTCGTCCTAGCATTTCACCTGAAGCGGACCTATGTGCGTGTCGGGAAGCTCCCTACGACGTTCGTCGTTTCTGTGCGATTTCAGGCGTTCCGTAGTTTTCCGACCTTTGGCAATCTTTCTACTGGCGTTGCCTCTACCTAGCCCAATGACGATTGTCCCTTAGCGGAAATATTGATCACGCTGTCTAATTTTGTTTGACCGGTCAACTCACTTCCGCTCTGTGTCGCAGTCATGTTCAATGCGCAGAAAACAGAATTGGAAAACTTGTTCATGTTAGGAACCGCTTACTATAAATAAGGTAAAGTTTATGAAACTTTCAGTGTGCATAAATTTAGATGAACGTGGCTTTCAAACGTGTCAGCATCTGATACGGCTCTATGCATTGCGAACACAGAGAACAGAAATCGATCTCTGTCATATTGGGCCAAGCTGTTAGTCAATTCGCAGATAAGTTAGAACCGTAACTATATTGGTAGCAACTTTGAAAGAGCTGTCAAGTGGTTGTATTGGATATTTCGACTACTTAGCGTCAATCCTACGTGCGACCAATTTTGTGGATGATAATTTTACATCGAGTGAGACATATCTCCTTGCAGAGGCAGGTTATCGTAGCTTTCACGTCGCCCTGGGACAATACTCTGTAACAATACTGCTATACAGGATTAAACAAGTACTTTTAGAGCAGTACATTCGCTTTTTTTTTTTTTTTCGTTTTTGCTTTCTGACTCTGTCGTCAGGTTCACCATCAGCAGAAAATAAATTCCAAGTTGTTGATCTGTCTTTTCTTCCGCATTTCTGATTCGTGGCTATTCGATGCCGTTCGTTTGTACCGCAATCAGTATCCATTGCACGGGCGGCGTCTTTCACTTCATTGTTGTTTTTAATGTTGACGTGGTTGCCGAACTGGAGGGCCTCCGTTGAATTCGTCTTTCTTCCACGCATCCGCTCAGCGCGCTCGGTCACTTCGCTACGGTGATACTATCGCTTCTTTGCCGAAAAAAGAAGCTGTTTTTGCCATCATGCGTTCACAACTTCCATTGTGAGCACAGTTAGATAGATGACTTTGCTGGCCGGGGTAGTAAGGCAGCCAGCTCGCTAATGCGATTGGTGCTGGTGGCCACTGGCGAGTGTCTCTTAATGGAACAACAAAGAGAGACGATCGCTCGGTTGATCGGTCGTGGAACGCTTCAAGCGAGATGGAAAAAGCACAGATGAGAAGGTAGATGGGGTACGTGGCTGCTGTTATCAAAGCAAGAGAGACCAGAACGAGATACCGCGCTAGCCCTGATCGCTCATATGTAGCTCGGTAAAGAGAAGCGCACACAAGCCTGAGCCTTTCCGCAAGAGGGTTTCAGGATTAGAACGATACAAAAGCCAAGATCAAGCTAAAAGCTTACAGAAATATCAAAAAGTTAGGGGCAAAAAAGCAAAATACAGATCGAACTACTAAGGAAAGTAAGTGGCAGATGGGAGTATATGCTGGCGGAACATATATGTGTTAATAGTACTAGAATTCTGAGCATCGCGGTCAGACGGGAAGTGAGTCATAAATTTGCCGAAGTGTCGTATAGGCGGCTGCGATTATAATGGCGATCTGGCGTTTTCTCGTCGATATCGAGATAGATGTATAGGCTGCAAGCACACACAGCCATGATACAAACATATTGCGCCACTTATCAAGCCACAAATTTAAACAGCTTCATTCTCTAGAAACATTACCTTCCGCTTTGGAATTTTTACTACTAACTGATCTGTCAAAGCGAATAAGGATTTTCCTCTAATTCGAATGTCTACACGCCAAACGCTCGAGAAACGCGCCTATACAAGCGGCGTCTAACGTAAACGGACATCGAGCTCTCACTACAACTACAACTACAGATAATCGCTGTGCCTCTCCTGGTTCTCAGATCTTTGTCCTTATTCGTTCGTCCACCCTGACTATAACAGGCTAGCAAAGGACAGCAACGGTCACTCGGATGATCGGAGGGACTTAGCGGCGGCGGCAACAACATTACAGCTTCAATGATGAGGGAACAAGACACGATTGTAAGAATCATTCAGCAGGAAGTTGTACGGAAGAGGAGAACTTGAAAGACTTTGAGACAAGAGAAGTTTTTACCACCCTGCCGAAAAGCTACTAACCAAAATAGTACTGTGCAGGTTTCCCAGAACTTTTTGCTTTGGCAGAAGGAAAATCGACTGTTGGCTGTTTGATCATATGACAGGAAAAGTGATTTCAGTTGGCGGTCCGTTGACGGTGGAACGTTCACCGTGAAAGAGCCAAGGGGGTGGGGGGAGAGGAAGTGTCAGTACGAAACAGGAAAGGATCTAGAAGGTAACAGTGGTAGCAAGCCTAACCCAAGCTGATCTCATCCGTTTCGATAGGTTCTCGGAGTCATGCGCTTCTAGTTTGAGATGCGAAGAATGCAGAGACAGGCGACTTAGAGACAACGTAGGTTGAGACTAGGTAGGGCAAGCGAAAGAGAGAGAGTGACAAGAAAAGATGAGGAGGGGCCATCTACCGGTTTCCACTCCCGCCACCCATTCACTTGCCCAGCGTAGTTCATCACAGACGCAGGGCCCAAGCGGAGTCGAGAACCAGCATTGACATAGGTTGCAAATGCGGAGGTAAATAGAAAAAGTTTGTAAATTACGAAAGCATCGCTGCGATCAGCCGTGTAATCACTTCCTCTTTTTGTAGGTATGGTAGCAGCTGCGTGGTCCCCACTACACCTACTACCTACATTAACTCAGCTTAATTCCATGCTATCAATCGTTCCATGCAGCTTTACTGTGTCCTAGAGTACCGCCTTAGATCCATTCAACTGTTGTTATCAGATGGTGCGTAGAAATCGAAAATAGCAGATTCTGACGTCAGTGTCACTAGCCGTCCCTGCCGACGCGGCTCAAATTGGTTTTCGAATTCTGACACTGATACTTACTAGTAGTGGTAGTGGTAAGCCTATTGAATTAAGGATACGCAAGGTGACTCACGTTCGTAACAGAGCAAAGACACATCTCATTTCGTGCTGGAAGGAACCTGCCGTCCGAAGCAATGTTTAACGGCAGAACCAAATGTAAAACTTGCAACACTCATTTATCTAGTGGTGCTAACAATACTAGATGTTGTGGAACAGAGGCAAAAAAGAGGAAGCTTACGCAGAAGCGAAAAACGTCTTTATGTACGCTGCGTTCGAGCGTCTCGATATCTTGTCGAATGTCGTTTTTTTTATCTGGAATATACTTTTGGAAAGCTTATATGCACGTTAATGTCTTATATACCGTAGCGTCTAAGCCTAAAATGCAGTGCGCTTCGTTCGTAAATCTGCACGTGCACGCGAACCGGCTAAGGGACTGAATCATATTGCTGATATAATAAGATTTAAGTTTATCTTTACCTACCTTCTTTACTTCTTACCTGTATGCTGATGTCATTTGCTTGCCAAATGACAATGTATCGAGGGTGCTATATTACTGATTGAATTGATTATGTATAGAGTAAATAGCGTTCTATCGAGACCCTGCTGGCAGATTTAGCCTGTCTTCATTGCTCACCACTTATACTTTCTTAAATAAGGCTACATCGAAATAACACTGCACTATATGTTCTAATCGATATTTATTATATTATTATTATAGAATTATGTATACATTACAAAAGAGTCAAGAGCAGCTTTTATTGCGCAAATTCAGCCCAGATCTATTCCTTACTTAGAGCGTTCGTTCATAGAGCATTCACAGGAACGCTATTTTTCCTTTCTTATCTTAAATTATAATTTTCTTAATTAATCTTAATTTAATTATATTTAATTTATAATTCATGTATATTCTTTTTTTTGTTTTGCTTCGGTTATAGCGATATTAGGGTGGTAGAAATGTAACACATATTTATCATAGCGGTTTAAAGGCCGGCCGGTTTTATCCACTGCTAGAACTATTGAGTCTTTTCCACAAAGCTGCTGGATTTCTGCACATATTAGATGCGGGTTGTTATTTCAGTTTTTAGCTTCTCCGTTGTGAATTCTACTGCACATAGCAACTGGCTACATTACAAGCTTTGAGCTGGTCCTGCTTCGTTGCCGTTCGTTCGGTCCGTCGGTTGACGAGAATCAATACGGTCCTTTTCTCAAGTTGGATCCTGCAAAGTCTTCAGGAAAAACTTCAAGCGGGACTTTATAAAAATTCTGCTGGGATCATTTATTCGTTGATTGGTTCGTATCTATAAAGTCGATATACTAATACATAGGACTTTTTTTCAGCCTGTTCATGAGAAAATATATTCTTTCTTATAAGGTCAATAGTGACAATTGAAGCTACCGCGATATAGAGCAGTGGTATTCTTAAACTACTAGAAAGACATATGTTTAACTGAATATTATGCAATGTAGACCGATATTCTTCGAGCATCTTTAAGAGCGAAGCAGAAGGGAAGATTAAGATCTCTAATGTACAGTAACCAGGGGCGAAAGAACATGATCAGCGACCAGTTGGTGCGCCAAGAAGGTATCTTGTGCAAGACGGAAATCTTTTTATTTCACATCTATTGTCTTGTACAAACGTCTAATAATGATGCTTTTTCCACAAACTTTAACTAAAATTTAACTTCTTCAGCAATCGGTAACTTTCTGTGCAATTTTCCTCTTCGTTACGTACGCTCGTATAAAAAAATAATGAAAACAATATAAATAAACAGCATTTAGAAGATATAAAACTCTGCCAATAAACTGTGTGGTAGCAGGGATTTTAACCAAAGTTTGACGCCCTTTACGACACAATGCTTTGCGCCATTTCCTTCCACCTTGCCATCTTGATAAACCTCTCTCTCTCTCCCTATTGTTTACCTATATATATATATATATATAGGTAAACAATGTAAATAAATTGCAGAGAAAATTCCTTTGAAGAGATTCGAACCTTGCTCAGTTTTTTAAACAATTAGGTAATTTTTCGTATAGCGTATTTTTATTGGCTTCCTGTATTTTCTCACCAGAAAACACTGCTAGGCGCGTTCTTTCCTGCTTGCCCTTGAAACTATGACTGCTTTATTTAGATCTATTATATATCTCCTTTTTACCAACACTAGTATTACTTACACCTAGCAGCTGTCCTGACTTTCTAGATGTGTGCGAGCTCCGTGCAAGACTAAATCGAATTGCCTTAATGGCTCCTACTGGGCGTAATAAGCTCACTATGATACATACTTTGAGCGAAGTCCTCGCTTTTGTTCTGCGCGTGTCTTTTCTCTCTCTCTCTCTCTCTCTGTAGACGTGTTGCTTGCTCGACTGGTTTGGGAAACTGCAAGTAGAAGAGCGAAGAATCGTACTATGAGCAAACTAGAGGAACACGTTTCTGGAAAAGTAGATAAAGATGGGCTAGCAGTGCCCGCTATTGTATCTGCATCGCTTTTCGGTTTTGCGCCTACTTGCTCTACCGCTACTTCTCTTTGATTTTTAATTCAGGGACCTTTCAGGGCGCTACGAGGACGCTGTTCCAACGATCTGATGTTGACTTACCTGCCTAACACAATTGGGGTACTGTAGCAGCTGCACGTTCTGACGACTTGAGAATGGATACTATTTTTCTATTGCAGAAATGTTCTACATATGCACATGTACATATGGCAGCCCCATAGGCACGCACGAAATTTACGCCGCATCTTTGCTCGCGAGGCGGGAAAAACGTACTTATTGCAAGTCGACTTCTCTTCTGCTAACCAGCTTAATACTGTGTAGTCTCCAGCGAATAGGGATAGGAGCGCAAAACAACAGCCTTTGCAGAACAACGATCGAGAGCTAGTTATATAAGGATAGAAAATCGAAAGTAACAGAAAGATGTATTAGCAGCCTTTGCGTTTCTGCAACATGAAGAGGGTGGTGCCCTACACCTGGTCATAATGATATCTCACGCAGCTTTATGAAGTTGCAACTATGCATCCGTGAGTAAAGTGCGGTCGGCAACTGGTGACTGACGATGGAGTCGGCATTTCGTTAATTCAGTATACTTTTTTTCTGTCTTTTTTTCAGTTGGGCTAGAAATTGTCCTTCATAAGCGAAACATATAGCGTCTGTCGATCGCGTAATGGTAACGTATGCAGATGACGACGACAGCCAGTGTCAGGACATAGTTAGAATAAGAGGCAAAGCTCGAGCAGAAAGGGCCAACACCATAAGCAATGAAACTATTGATGATTTTTTAAAGTTGGTTTGTTCTGCTTGTAACTTCTAGACATACACCTCCTTTTCTTTGTATACATAGTGTACGCGCGTGCCATATGGACCGTATCTATCTATCTACAGAAGATGATTAGCGTTGCCTTTAATTCATCCAGTCATTTTCGTTTTGTCCATGGCAAACGGAAAAACTGATAAAAAATGTAAGTTTAGCTCATAAAATGTTACGATGTAACTGTTGCTACAATGCGCGCAATGCAATATATCTCTGCTTAAGTATTGG
The DNA here is from genome assembly GCF_002532875.2 of Varroa jacobsoni. Classification (NCBI taxonomy): domain Eukaryota; kingdom Metazoa; phylum Arthropoda; class Arachnida; order Mesostigmata; family Varroidae; genus Varroa; species Varroa jacobsoni. The sequence continues at coordinate 169,680 of NW_019214414.1, read as the reverse complement.
TCCTGCTGCAGGCTTTTCGGCCCGTTGCCAAGGAAGTTTTCGAATTGGTCCTGATAAATAACGGCCATTTGCGCATTGAGTCAAAGAAAGTGACAAAAATTCGATTCACGCAGTTACAAATCAAAACTACCTTCGATCTGTTACTATAGAGAAAAATTGAATTCCCCAAGGATAGCCGCGTCATGTCGCGTTAGAAAATGCTATGACGCAGTCAATAGCATATGCAGTGTTTGGTAAAATTGTAGTATCTATGTAATATTACATAATTGCAAAGAAGTACAACGGCTAATACGTTATGGCTTGATGCGATATGAGCACGAGTCCATCAAATCATTTCACAATGGAGTTGTCAAGATCTGGAACTCGAACACTACGTCGGGACTAAAACCCTTGATTCTTGTTTACTGCGTTCCAAAGAGCCAAGCAGAGTGGGGAGCGGCGGCCCAGTGAATCTCAATTTGACAACAAAGTCTCTTTCTACTGCCCCGAAGACCGAATGCTGAGGGTGTCTTAAGCTGCGTGACGGGCGGCTGGCAGATGACATGGAAAGCAAGTTCGACTCTACATACATGCTGTATGGAACAAGCTGATCGCGTTGACTCACTAGTACGCATCCTTCGAAGCACAAGTTGACCCGTAAAACTAGCGCCCACCTTTGCCAGCGCTAGATACAGAATCTAATTACGAAGCAGAATGCGTCATTTTCTGAGACGCGCTGCAGGCCTCGAGTTGAATAGCAGCAGCATTGGAAGGACTGAAAAGAATTGGACGGGGGGAAAAAGAGAAAGACGAGGTAGAAAGGTAGGGAGAAAAGAAAAGGCGGCGACGGAAGGCTCTTTTAGGTGTCCTCACTAACCAAACTTGCTGTTCAGATAGAGAAAAGGCTGTGTAGACAGGCGTAGTAGGCGCGTAGTGTTCCTACTGCTGCAGCCTTGTCCTATAGGGACCCGCATTGAAAAACGGCGTGAGGCACTAACGGTGAGGATATGTGAAGTGCAACTGATAATAAACAAAAGCATAATAATGACAACAGAGCTTAGCCTGTCAGCGAGTAGGCTGCGGAGACCCGAAACAAACAGCTTCATGTGCGGGACATCACAACTAAAAAGGCTGCCCAACTCAGCTGGCTGGCCGCCTCGGGGAAGTGGCGAATCTTCGACACCAGCATCGCGGTCTACCGAAGTTCTCCTGCCGCCTCGAAGCTACTTCTGGCGTTCTCGATAACTTTCTTGGCCTGACATTCACACTGGTAAGGACCCAGTGCACAGCTCTGCTCTGTTCTGTTCGGCCCTGTAGCTTGCCGTTCTTTTGTACATGGCTTTTTGGTCGGTTAACGAATTATATTAGCCACTAATGCACAATGACTAACTGGATAGATAGGGTTGGACCAGGCCTTGCCGGAGCTTCATCTCGATGTGAATGGGGAGAATTTGATAGAGAAGAACTACGCACTGAATAAGCCAAAAGGTGGACGTAATAAGGACTCAATACATACTGAGAGGAATGGCGAAAAGACAGAGCGCCAGCAGGCCAAACTGATGCACACGAGTAGAGAGTGACATGTCTAGCCGAACGGAGCAAGCGGTGTACAATCGGCCAGCCCAGGCCAAGGTATGTTGCTTGCCGTCGTTCGTACTGCTGCAGCGACGGTGCGAACGGTGCTGGTAAAGTCGGCGAACAGAGTGGTCGGATGTGTCAGGATCGAATTGGATCTTCTACGACCCGTCAGCGAACAGGCCAAAACGGCAAAAGAGAGAATAAACTATATTCTTTCTTTAGCTGGTAATATTGTGCACAATTACAAGCCCTTAGCTGAAAAGTCCGCCGAAAGCTTCTATGATGTCGTCCACAACCCGCCTAACCCAATGACGTTACAAAGCTTAAACCTTTCCAAACAGGGCAGAAAGGACGCAGCCCTAGCAAAAGTCCCTAGAATGGAAGGGCAACGTTTCTATGTTGTAGACCCTTCAATGTTAATCGAACTCTGCAGCGGTGCTTTCGTACAGTACATAGACAGACATCTACGATGGCGGAAAGGGAACGCGGCAGTAGGGGTCATTCTGAAATAGACATCAACCAAGTCTTGGTCCCAAGCTCTTTCCCGGGGGAACGCCCAGCCACCGGCTGTCAAGGCACCACTGCCAGGAAAGACCACCGTATAATTAGGGGAAGGGACTTTCGAATCCCATCAAAAGTTTGCTAGCTGGCTGACTTCTCACTCGGCATTGACGGCAGTACCGAAGATGGCGGTAGTAGATGCTTGGTCACTGGCGGTAGTCCGTTCGATCATTGGTCAACGTGGCGCTCGCTTGCCAAGGCCTTCGGCCTTGAGCCTTTCCGCACCCGAATTCTTTTTGGGGCGCAGCCAGCGTCGCCAAGCTGGCCTTCGAAGCCACCAGGATGTTATGCCGCTGCGCTGACCAACACCCACTGCCGCATATACCCCTACCGACCCAGACGGGTGCACTCCATAGAACGAAAACGGGAACGAGAAGCGAGAGATGTAGTTTTTTTATCCTTTCCCCAGCGAAGCCGCAGCAGCAAAGGCAGCGGTCAGCGCTCGGCCCTCTGAGCAGCTTTTCATCGCCACAAATCCGCCAGCAATGATGACTCTGGCTGTAGCAGTAAGAGCAGGCAGCTGAGACATGTAATGGCGAATAACGACAGGCCCCGGCAGACCACAGACAAACCGACCCATCGCCATCGACATATTGCTGTGCAACTAACATCCAATTCACCAAGACGTGGCGAGTACGAGTGGGCAACCAGGGAGACATTCGTTGATCGACTGGTGTTAGCTCTTCCAAACAGTTTCCTGTCGTGTGGAAACGTGCAATAAGCGATCTGCGACCATACTAAGGCTGATTCTGCGCTAGATCCTATATGTACTACGCTCAACGGAGCGAGCGACATCATCAACTCCATACGGTGGCTCTGCTGCAAGTCAATAGCGGATGGCTGTCATCGTTACTATTTCGACCGACTCTCACGTCAACACCTGGCTGCGACTCTACAACCCAGCGAAGGGAGCAACACTGAGAACGTATGGCACCCTTGGGGGGTTGAAGAGGATGCTAACTGTCATATCAGCTGTGGACAGCAGCACCAGTAAAAGTAGCCGCGGGTGAGACAACCCTATGAGGCCAACTTTGTTGCCGTTAGGGATGTGTCTGATGCAGCGGTGCCAACCCATCTTCACGTTCAATTTTCAACCTACCCGACGTTGCCGCCTTCGACACAAACAAAAGAAAAAAAACTACTAATACTAGCTTGTTTGCCTTTAACGTTTAAACAACCGCTTTTACATTGCTGCCCCTGAGCAGACTCTACCAACTATTGCAGTTTACATTGCGTTCCTTTCAGCCTTGGGTTTCTGGTTCCGGTTTATCCTTATCGGAGTCTTAAATCACTGATCTAATGCGAGAAGCTTCGCCTTTTCATTCGTATACTACATAGCTTTTTAGCGCTCAATTTCTGTACAGGGCTAAGTTGGCCTGTCTCGTAAGCGCAGGTTGCAGGTCACGTTTTAGTTCTAGATTACTGCAGCCAGACAGGATTGCGGGACGGCTTGCGGCTGTTACCCTCTTTGGCTGCACTGTTGCTCTATGATAACTATAAAAACTATAATAATATATATAAAGCATCGCAAGTGTTTCAAACAATGCTTTAATAGATAATCTGTTAATTTTGAGTGACGGAGAGAGAGAGGAATTATTATAGAGAACCACTGCGAGACGATTTACTCTGTAGGGGGTATGTGGTATGAATAGCCACAGCAGGAAAACGATACCTGTGCAAATGCCTACGAAACGTCACCGTAGCGTTACGTTATATGATTCCGATTATGCAATGCGATCCATTGCAAAGTTAGATGGTTATCGATGATCCTGCATGCCTGTGCAAATGTGCTGTTCGAAACTGCTCTGTCTATGCGAAAGCGAAGGTGGGTTAAGGCAAAGGATTTCTTTGATCAAAGTTGATGAAGGTCCAGCTATGTGTACCTATGTGTGTTGCTTGCGCAAGCTCAATAGAGGGACGGCAACGAAGAAGTCGTTGACACAGGCCATGCTGGTTGGTGTTGTACTGTCTGTGCGTGCGTATTCCGACTGGACCCGCCATTCTGGCCCGCCACGACGGGCACTGTTTCAGGCCGTAAATCGCGATTATAATTTAAGATATAGGAGCCTTTACGCAAGCACTCGATCATCTGAATGGCACTAAGTCTTGCTGGCTGCATAACGAGTGCCGGTTGCTCGAGAGCGGAAAGGCCTTAACTACTGGGTACACAAAACGTAATGCCAATGAGGCCGCGTCGGAGTCTGCATTTACCATTAAGATGATGAGGAGATGCCTGGGTTTAACCGACGATGAAGGATAATAGGAGTACGCGGTTATCAACACACTTGAACCCGCCGAAATGCTACAGCAACTACTACGATCTCGCTCAACGCGCCAGATTCACTCGCGGACTAGCTATTTGAGCCATTCCGTCTACCCCATGGGGTATATTGTTTTGAAAGCTACACAAATAGCATAAATTTTTTTAGTTCGGCTGCCTTGCAGTGATTTTCTACATACATATAAAGCTAGGCTTTTTTTTTTTTAGAAACAACATATTCAGCTACGGTATACCAAAGAGATAAAGAAAAATGGGGAGCGGGAGAGAGAGCAGGACATTTGGGTCTTTTTTTTCGAATAGTGCTCCTAAAGGAAGCAACGGTACGAAAAGGATATAACCGAGAGCGAAAGTAGCTGAATGGGAGCGGTCCATTGCACACATTTGTTTGAGTGCAGATGACTAACCGAGAAGAAACGGTGGCCGCTAGGAATAGATGTAGCAGTCTAGCAAAATGTATGTATAATCTGCAGACCAGATATAAATAACGTCTACCGATTGTTACTATAGCGAATGTTAGAGCGTAGGTCGTTTTACGGCAATGCGAAAATGTAGTGCCATGCCAAAAATGGCCTTACATAAAGTCTGGCCTGTTCATAAACAACGAGGTGATGAAGTGAGTAACACGAGGAAAATTCAGTAAAATGGCGTGAAAAACGCTTCTACATTTCATAATAGGCTATTATAATTACGCATTGGGGCTGCGTGATGCCTCGTTTAGTTGTCAATTACGGCCAGCTTGGTAACAATGATAATAAAGTAGACCGATCGAGTACAATATAAATATTGTATTGTTATTTTACCTAAGCTATAGGGTTACAGCAAATCTGACTTTTAGGCACGTTAAAATAAGACTATGTGCTAGGATACAAAAAAAAAAAAAGCTTATATTATTTTTACATCTCATTCATAAACAGCAAAGTTTATTTTAGCTCAAACTAGCTAACAACTGTACAAAAAATTATTAAGTGTATTTTTGCAAAATTTTTTAGAAATATTTTTACAAAAAATATTGTGATTTGGATTGGATTTTTTGGATTGATTCCACCATGCAAACGAAGTATTTTTGTCAAAACCCAGTTAAAATATTGCTAGCTTTCAAACACACATTAAAAAATATTTATATTTTTAATAAGATAATAATAATGATAATAAGATTTTTAATAAATATTTGCACAGGATACAACTGTTCTACATTTAATATACGATAAATTTTGTTTACGTTTAGGCCGAACTGAGCCGGAGCCATTATACAGAGTGCATTGCTCCGGTTTCTTTAAGCACATGTATGTTAAGCATAAGTTAGCGATAATGCGAGGGTACAGTCATTACAAGGGACGACAGACTGTAGGTTCCTCTACTTCGTTAAACGTTGCCAGCATCGTTTATCTCAGTCTCGACTACTGCTTCTCCGTTGACTGTAAACCCATTAATTACAATACATGAAAGTGTTTTCATAAGAGATAGGGATCTCGTACATTTTGAACCTTCATTCTCGACATTGTAGACATCAACAGCAGTAAGGATGCAGGCCCACCTTTACTTACTTCGTAAGCTACTAGCTGGCTATGTCCTGCCTATCCTGAGCGCAAGCCGGCACAACTTAACTCTGTCTAAACCAGCGGCCACATTGCTTTCACATTCTAGGTGGACTCTTCATCCCATTTGAGAAACTAATCCTTTCGTCGTAGGCCACAAGACCCTAGGCACTACGTCCACTCAGTAAAGCTTGCCGTCTGTCGTGTTGCTTGACGTGCCTGCTTCTTTGCAGCAACAGGCCCTCCCTTTCTTTCTCTGCCTCTTTTTCCGCAGCAATGGTCCACGTGCTCCACGGCTTCTTCACTGCACTTTTTTCCGATCCTCCTGCCTGCTTGTCGCTTCATTCCGTTGGTTCTGACGAACATTCAACGGACGGGCAGCGGGTTCAGAACGCGCTGGCCTGACCTCTCAAAGTCTGACGTCGCTTTCCTGGCCGTAGCCCTTCTATGGGGACTCCATACCAGTTATGCTAGCGTTCGCTGTCTCCTCAAGATGCTTGAAATTATTCTTTGCTAGCCAGCAGGAGCAGGCAAAGCAAACCGAGCAAAGGTTGGGCTAGTTGTGCGCTAGTCTTGAGTCAGCCTGAGGTGGGTCGGTGCTCACCGTGCGACCCGATGAGCGTTTCTCGCCTTTTAGGACAACGAAAGTGCCTATGAGCTCTTTCTCCACAAGTTTGCCAAGCGCTCTTAGGAAGACATGCAGCAGCGGAGCCAAAACGGAGAAGCGAGTAGGCGAGGTCGAATAGAAACGTGGTCGTGGCAGGCAGACAGGCTCAAACAGAGCTAGAGACTCTCCTGCTGCCGCTAGTGGTGCCAGTAATGGCGGTGGTAGCGGCGGCTACTAAAGTGGATTGAAATTTATCGTTGTTCCAAAGCAAGTGTACGGCCTAAGCTTTGGCCTGTTGCTACCTCACTAGGCCAAATAGAAGCAGAGTAGAAAGAAGAAGACGCCGGAGAGTATAAGGTATAGCCATTTAAGCTTTGTGGGTGACGTTCGGAGGCCTTGGACTGAAAAGAAAGGGGCAAGGGGTGGAGGCAACTGGGTGACGTGACGGCACCGAGCAGGTGCTAACCAGTCGCACCGAAAACGAGCAGTCAGCTGCCAGATCGACCAAGAAGCAAGGGTCCTCACCGGCGAAGACGAGGCAAGCTGACTTGGAACGAGCTACCAGCCAGGCCAAGTCGCCAATAACCAGCTTTCGACCGCGACCGAACCAGCGCGCTCTCTAGCAAACGAGCAAAGACAGTCTTGCAAGTGAAGCCTTGCAAGCGCAGGAGGTTAATTTATTTACGCTATCTCTAGCTGGTCGTGATGAAACCTTCTTCTCTTCGCCCCGTTCTTTCTTAACCCCCGCCCATAACTATACACGCCACACCATTTTCCAACAGGCAGCCGCTGTTAGCAGGAGCTAACAGCAAGGCTGCAGCAGCAGCAGCATCAGTAAAAGAAGACCAGGCTGTTCAACAGGCCAGAAGACAGCCCGCTTTTCTCTGCAGGTTACCAAGCTGTTTCGCCTGGCGGCCCGTCCTTATGTTGTACATAGTGAGTTGTAAAGCCTGGCTGCCTTTTTGCCTTCTTGTCTGTTTTCAGCTGAGAAGAAGATACTGGAGAAGAACCTCGTAGTCGAATCTCAGCGGTACGAAAGGAGCGGATAGAAGGACTGTTCTTCAAGAAGTGAGCCATTGGCTGAGGCTCTGCACTATGGCGCCAACGACTCATACTAGTGCAAACGAGTAATGGGAGTGCGAACGCGCGAAGGCACAGGCTGAAGCTAGTGATGTACTCATAGTAGGTGGAAAGCGGGAACAGGGTTACATGAATAGAAGGGTAGATTTCATGAACCATGTGGGCACCTAATCCGTTTTTCAACCGGCAGAGGGCCCAGCAAGCTAGCTTTACCTAATATTTTTATCCTTATCGAGCGTCTGCTTAACCCGCAAAACACAGAAAAATAAAGCTACCATCACGCGGCTACATTACTGCAGCCACAGCTCTCCAGATGTAGGCTGCTAGTGCTAGGATGGGCCAACAACATGAGTTTTGTGTTGCTTCTTTATGTGCATCCGGTCTTACGTCCGTCACCCGGAATACCTATTTGTCCCCTTCGTAACACGGAAACCGGTACTTCCACTTGCCGACGTATTGTTCCAATCTAACCATGCATTCACAGAGGTCCTTCGTCCTGTACATCTGGACTGACCCCCGGGTGCTCCAGGTCTTATACGGTAGCGACTTATATATTGTAGCTCAATGAAGAGGCAAGCCGGAGAAGTAGGGCGAGGTTCCAGCGTTTTTGTTTATCACTCTTATTTATTCTATAGCTACGTTTATCGTAAATCCGTCAGAGCATCACTGATGGAACCTTGTGGATGTGAAGTTGCTGTTGATACCGCAAGAGTACGAAATGGGCTAACAACCGGCGTGTTTTACGAGCGAAGCAGTGTGACCCCAATCGGTTCCCTCTTCCCTCGTTTAGCAAACAAAAGAGGCTGATTATCTGAATACCGGAAATCAGACAAATAGAGTCATGCTATCCGTAACTTCGCGTGTGATTATTGTTCGCATATTGGCCTTCATCAATGAGTTCGCGACAAGCAAAAATGCACCTGTCATTGAACCGTTTTCATAAGAAGTAGCAATAATTAGCTTATGAAACACGATTGCTGCATGTTATTGTGGGCTGACTACGCTCGTAAAAGACCTAATATAGATGGCAATAAAATTATTCAACATGGACAAATTTTCAAAATTTCATAGCCCATGCTGGTAGCCCTCCACCACAGTTACACGGAAAGTATTTTTTAGTTATTAGAAGGTTGGTGAAAATGACTAAAACTGCGTATAACTGTAATATGCATTGAACTAATTCGAGGAAAAACGGTGAATGTAAAACACAACATAGCATACAACAAGAGACCACTACCTTATGCTAATTGTTTGCTTGCGGCTCGTATGACGAAACCTTGGTCACCGATAGTTCGTTGGGTCGGCTGCCGTCGCCTGCTAGGTCCCTAAGCCATTTTCATGTAGCAAATAAAAATTCAATAATAATAATAAGCTCAGTGGCCACATACCTGACCTTGCGTATAGTGCCACGACCGGTTCATAGATGACCCCCTATTACAACGGCGTCTCTCTAGTCCCAAATACGGTTTGTGCACACAACCCACAAACAGCGGAGACCTTAGCAGGATAAATGTACAGAGTAACAGTGGCCGTTGTCTTGAATTATGAGAACGTGGTTTTACTTAATTTGCTAGCAAATAAAAATCGCGACCAATTGTAGCTTTTCCACAGATTAGAGCGACCTCGGCCACTGCACAGTCCCCGCTGGCTTTGTCTCTGCAGTGTTCCTGGAATGTACGGCTCGAGATCTTAGCATTTGTAGTTTTAATGGTAGCGTTTATATGTGAGGACGATTGGCCGCATATCGACGAGGAAGGATCGTCGACGGATGCGACGCCGCTACCTGCCTCTGCATGTGTCGACGAAAAAAAAACAAACCAAGGCTTACACGTCAGCCTGACAACATATATGAAAGGGTTGTCGAAACTAGCAAGGCTGGTCTAAATCGCACATTTACTTCTCAGAAATCTTTTGGCGACAAACTGTAAACTGTACATTCTCATGTTAGTGGTTCGTATTCGTGTCTCGGCCTAGGCTTTTTCGCAAATCGATCTCTTGGCCGCCTATCCCCACCGATGTCCTGCGTCTCCTTTTTCTTCAATCATGGGGTCTAAGTCTTCATTAGCAAAGGGATATCAGTAGCATAAATTGTGGGTTCATGGGCGTGACCCACGCGGACAGAATAGCACCACGTGTAATAAAAAGAATATTTTTCCTAGTCGACAAGTTGCGGGCCGCTCGCAGGCGGCAGTTGGGACGTCTGCTGGCTAAACATTGCATGTGCCTGTCCTGCCACCTCGGTATCAACAACATTTGGCAGTAAACAGTTTAATGGTAAATAAGTCTATCACCAGCGAGTGCGCTAGACCTGAGCATGGCGCTGGACACATTCATGGTCTTCTGGTTACAGAGCTAAGGAAAACAGAGAGCCCCCGCAACAGCTCGCATGGTTCGAAGCAGCGTCTTGTCCGCCGCTACTCTGAGGCAGCAACGCTCACCTACCCGCTGGGAGTATCGACACTCCACAAGCCACAAGCTTGTCCGATGAGGGCGGTCGGATCGTATTGGATGCCTTCACGTCAGCGAGCAAAAGCGAGGAAAATAAAATTCTTCCTGTACGCCTCTATGGAAGATCATAAGCAACCCTAGCATTGGTAATTGCGACCAGGTGCCCCAGAGATGAGTAAAACCCCTAAGGCGGGAACAAAGAGGCGACAGCGTCTTAACTGCAATGGAATACTCGGCAAACACAAAACATCCTTCGCCGCTGTCCTCCTGCCAGAGGTTCCAGAACTCAGTGACGCAGGTCGCCAGAAAAGATCTCCCCTTCGAAGATAGAAAAGAATGAAGGGGAGCACCCTAGGGAGAGCAGTCGATTCAGTTTTGAGCCACAGCGCAGTTCGAGGCTAGGCAAAGTGGGAAAGAGAAAGAGTAATATATAGGGAGAAAGGGAGTAACAGGGGAAAAACAGTTGAGGAATGGACGCAGCATGCCGACCGTCGATGAAGATTTTTATCATCCGAATCATTTTATATGTTAATTTGCGGTCCGACATCGATGGAGTACAGCACGAAAGGGGCTTGAGCAGTGATCGTTGGTATTTGTCCCTGACTCTGCTTCTCTAAAATAACCAGCAACAGGAAAGGTGGACACTACCAGGACGCTGCTAGTAAATCTCGACCATCCAGGCGGTTTCCGTCAGTTGAATGTACGCCATGTTCCGCTGTGCACACCCTTACATCTCTGCGCTATGCCTGTTGCTGCGACAAACCATGTCCAATCCCGTATAGTAGTGGGTAAACGGGACAAGTACGACATCGTTAAACCGTTAGCGTAGGCTTGCTGAATGCGGCGGAAAACGACATCTCTAATCGTTGTCCCGTTCCATTCAACGAGGATCGGACGCATGCACGGATACATTAGCAGAGATGGTAAGGCACTAATATGAATTACTCTGTAGAATGCGTCGATACAAATCATAGTATTTTGTTGTTTTAAATGTGACTTGCGGTGCATCTTTCTCTGCGGCATAATAATATTAATGATAATTGGAGAAACATAGTGGATGCAGCAAGGAATAATAGTAAAGCGGGCCTTTGCTCGTTTCTCAATCATCTGTTTTAGCGGCGTAATCTTTAAGAGCTGGTTGCATCTACCCGCAAAAATCGTACTAGCTCCTTCATAACTGCACGATGTAATAGCGTCGTTCTTCTCGTCCGCTGTGAATAAGTTGTTTGCATACTATTTAAATGGTTCTGCTATGAGGACATTGAATCAGACAGTACACCGGAAATCAGGGCGGAAACCGAGATACAACAGAGCTTTTTGTTGGGAGTGTACAATCACGTTGGCTGATATAGCACGAGGCACGATACACACTTGAAAAAGTCAAACACATAAGAAAAAATCAAAGATGGATTTGCACGAGTCCATCGAGCAGACACCAGCAAATAGCACCTCCGCTTAACTAAGTCGTTATTTCTAACACCATTTTCCTTAAGTTCTGCGACTAGAACGAGAAATACTATGGTGCACTAGATGCTATTGCACTGTCCATTAAATTTGCGTTAGAGTTTAAAATTGATATTGCACGACGCTAATGGCCTTCGGTTCTTAGTGTATTTGAGAAATATCTTTTTACAAAGCTGTTACTTATTTTTACAAAGAAAAGATAATATATCTTAAATTAGCAGAGAAATCCATGACTGCTATACTATCGTCCCTTCAGGTGACCAAATGAACTCGAGTTAGAGTCAAGAGAATTTCGTTAACGCACTATAACACATTTTAGCATGAGAACATGGGGAAGGATCTGGAATGGCAGTGAACCGGAGCGTATTGTTCGTCGTAACGGACTGCGAGACCGAAACCACGTCTTCCGACTGCAGCAGTAGCGGCCGCTTTGGGCTGTTGCTGCTGGGTAGACTCGACGATGGAGGAAAAGATCGCCGGTGAGATCATACAAGAAGCCAACTTTGGGAAACTTGGTTAGACAGTCAGTGCGTGCGTATGGCGGCTGGCGTTTGAGGTACTGAGCGGCGGAGAGAGTATCACAAAGATATTAACCCACGGGGTTGAACAGGAAAAAGAAACCTTGTGGATGCCCTGCCTCTTCGCCGGAGGGCGTCTTGTCGATGGCCTTCGAGCTGCGGTCAATTCGGGCGAATCACAAATCATCGCTTATCAGCCGCCAGGCGGACGTTAGCGCTGATTCCTGGTTCCGCCTGGGCTGCCTCAACGCTACCTTAGTTCCCGCCACCGAGCTAGCGCAAGGCGCGGTTGGAGAAGACTCAAACGGAGGAAAATCCTTTAAAGAGGAAAGTTGGCTAAACTAACCGAGTGGGATAACATGCATCAGGATAGTAGTTGCACAGCGAAGAGTTAACGGCTGGCGAAAATCGCCATGGACGAACGGTCGTAATTATAGTTGTCGCGGTTGTAGGAGGCAGACAAACCAATGCGGTTTGCTCGGCATCTTCTTGCCGATGCAGCCGTCCAAAGCCTAAAGTTATATCTGACTTATGACAGTCAGATATCTTTTCCTTTCGTTCATAAGACTAGCAGCAGCTACTCGTTCAAAGAAGCAGTTGTGGAACCAATAGCCGTGGTCACAACTCCTCCACGCTAGCTAAATGCCTCATTATTTGTAAGCTTGTCCAGCCTTTCGTGTATCTGCATCGGCCTGTTTCGTCTACCAAGAGGTAGCTAAGGGGACTCGAACGGAAATAGAGTAGCGTACCGCCCAGCACATCTATCTTCGATTCTGCGCACTTTTTCCTCTTTCTTGTAGCCCTGTAGCGGGTCCAGTGAAAGCGGTTAAAAGTTCTGTGCTAGCCATATATCGTTATATTGGACTTACACTCTTTCGCCAAAAGGCGCTTCATATGCTGTAGTTTACCGACAAAAATCACAGGTCTTTTGATGCGTACTACCCAATGCAATAAGCGCTTTGATGCAACATGTTTGGCAACTGTGAATTGATTCAATAAATCGTTTTATCTTTGCTTTCCTTTGCAGACCGGAGGTTACAGCAGCTTCCGCTGTTTTTCCGAGAAGAGCCGCCCTCGTCGGTGGTCTTCCTCAACTCTACCGGCGCCGTGATTCCGTGCGACGGCGGCGGCGTATCGAAACCGCGCGCCGTCTGGACGCGTCCCGATGGCGCTCCTCTGTCGCCCATTCCCGGTCTAAGGCAGTTTCGCAGCGATGGGTCAATGGTGTTACAGCCATTTTCTGGTGAACAGTTTCGGACTGAGGTGCATAGTGGCCTCTTTCGGTGTCAACTAACAAGCGATGCGGGCAGTATCGGCAGCCGCGACGTTCGCGTCACAGCTGGTAAGTATTCGATAAACCGAGATAAGACTTTTTATCTGCTAAATAATGGAGGATATCTGCAAACTCAGAGGGTGAATTTTGTCAACTCTAAATATGTTTTTCTTGCATCGAGAAACCCTAATGAAGTGTCAACTTTGGATTAAAAGGTTCTACTGTTTGTATTGCTTCAAAGTAAATGCATCACAATAGGTATAAATAGATCGTAACAGAGTTATGAAATATTCTAGTTGTTTTTTTTTTATAAATATATCTGCGTTCTTTAAATCCGCTTTTTCCATCGTAAGAATACAATTTAAAGAAATGTAAGGTACTTCTGCAGTTATAAGCTAATGCAACTTATCTAAGACATAACAGTGCTTTAAGCGCGCATCTGTGCTGGCTCACTATAATCAATATATATTTCACTCATTAGCATGAACCGGTCACCAGTTTATAGCGCAATGGGTTCATCAGAAGTTCAACGAACCCTTCAAATGCCCACTCATCTTCAACTTAGTATCTGTATAGCATCCCTTACCTGGTCACCCTACTTTGATCTTCAGTAATGTGTCAACTCAAGGTGTTTTTTTCTAGTCTATATTTGCCTTCAAGCGTGGTCGTTTATAAGTACCAGGAAATTTTCTAATTAGAATAAAGCCGAAAGCCATATCTTTGCCTTATAGACTAAGGATAAATCGAACATCACCTGCACGAACAGGCCGTGCTAACTTCTCAAGTTAACCTAATCTAATGTGGCCACACTCTTTGACCATCTTTAGCCAACGACGGCCAATAGAAGCCAGCCGTTTGGCAGAAATAACACCTTCACTGATGCCACCAGGCGACTGCCACTTATTGCCAGTAACTTATCTGCCTAGCCTTGAGAGAAGAGCGGGTGCAAGCTCTGTGCAATGCCTGTCAGTGAGGGCTGATTGTCGTTATCCCGATTCATTTGTGTTCATCCATCTGACGTTAGTTCCCCTCTACTCACCGGGCCATCTCAACCATTCCTAGCTGCTTGCTAGTACCGCAGTGGTCGAAGAATCGTATTGGCAACTGCCTATCCGTTTGCAAATACTAACACGCGCAAGCTGGGTGATTGGCTTTTGGGCAGAGCACAAGAGGCATCAACTCTTCGGCGATTTGCTTACGGCTTGGGTTGACTTCGAGTACACGGATTGGTAGCGCCATACTGAATGACAAACCGTACAGCGTGTCCGTTAGTTATGTGAACCCGGATATTCCCCAACTGACCTATATTCCCCACTTTTACCTTCTTCTATCTCTGGCGACAGTGTGTGTGTTTATTGTCTGTCGAAGAGTGTGTACTCAGAACCGAGTGAACGGTTGAATACGTCGTTGTCAAGAAAATTAGAAAGATGCTTGTCACGGTTTCCGTTGCTGATGGCCGTACTATTTTTACTATGGCAGTCAGAAATCGTTGTCAAAACGGCGATTAAAGCAAGACCAGTAAGTGTACACCGTACGGCTGCGCATATATACACACAGAGGCACGCGGACAAACCGTGAACTGGTAGCGCACCTAACCCATTCCGCAATCGTTTCTTTCTAAAACGCACACGCACTACCCACGTACTATGTCCTAGCCTAGTGGTAGTCGTTGTAGTAACATCAAAGACAGCTTTAAGTAGTTCTAGGCCCAGGTCCATCCGTACCATCTAGCCAGGCCGGCGAAGAAGACAGCTGAAGAAAAGCAATAGCTGCGGCAGCTAACAGAATGCTGTGTGCATTAATATATTTGCGATGCCACTCAGTGGTTCGAGAGGCCGGGTTACATCCGATATCTGAAACCCGATAGTCATTATCGACATTATCAACATTGCAATATTGCTGCTACCACTGCCGCCCCCGTTAGCACAGCGGCTACGATGGGCCGCGACAGCACATGACTCGCCATGACTCCAA
Organism: Varroa jacobsoni; assembly: GCF_002532875.2. Lineage (NCBI taxonomy): Eukaryota > Metazoa > Arthropoda > Arachnida > Mesostigmata > Varroidae > Varroa > Varroa jacobsoni. The sequence goes on along the minus strand of NW_019214414.1, from coordinate 154,382 downwards.
GTGAACGGTACGGCTCTCGTCTTTGTCTGGCCGCTCCCGCCACATCTAGTCGGTTCGACAAGGACAGAGCTCCTACAGTCCCGCTAGGAACTTCAAACTCGGAAAGGTTTGTTTCAGGCGACGCTACTGCACGAGCGATTGGCTGGCCGCCTCGTCAGCCCTTCCTAGCGCAACTTGTCTTGGATTATGTTCACGCATGTAGTAGCGTGTTACCACAAACAGTGGCAAGCGTGAAGCAAACAGCGCATCGCCATCTGTGCTGCCAAGCAGGAGCGTGGCCCTGCCACAGTCCGACGGAGTTAAATCGCTGCTGGCCTTTAGATGGATCGTAGCTGACATTTACGGAAAGCTGCTGCTTCCATCGCCATCATTGCATATCTTCCGGCTCCAAAACAGGAGGCTAGCAGAAAGGTGTAAACGGTTGCATAGACCGGGCTTAGCAGAAGTCAACATAAAACAACAATAATCAACCTCGAAACAAAGTGGAACCTTGAGGTCATCAATCCGTGTGGGCTCAATGCCAATATGGCTGCGTAGTGCCCAAGTCAAGATAAAGCGGCTGTCTGGAAAATTCAGAAGACAATCAGGGAGAAAGCAGTGGGTGTAGAAAACAAAGCTGCGCTTTGACACCTTTTAATAGGAATATGCATAATAATTGTACTGTCGGATACAAATAAGTCTGACGTGAGGCTCCGCGTACCCAGAAAAATATATAGTATGTTGTGCCTGTTCTTTATTTTCCATGTGTCCCAGTTTTACATCCGTTAAACATTACGTCGGATAGCTGACCTTTGGTGCAACCTTTACCACTGCCACTATAATAGATAGGCTTGGCTGTTTAACCTAAAGACGAAGGTTAGCATTTTGTTGGCTTTGAATATTTAGCATGTAAAAGTATACAAAGAATGCTACACCTATCAACATGCGTGATTATAGGGACATCATTTGTGGAAACATGTCTATAATATCACAAAGGCTACATCAGTTTACAAAGTGAATTGGGCATTTTCGTTGGGTAATTGCCCTGTTCTGTCGAGTATTATCTACGAAAGGAACTTCGCGATTGCAACGTGTCATTATACGTTTTTGTATTATAACATAGGCAGAATATTCGCAATAAATTGGCAAAAAAATCTGCGTCAAAATGAAAACAAATATCTGGGTGTATCGATTTGAGGTTTCTGCTACAGAGCATACTTTTTCGCCTATTATCGACCAATAATGGCTAATACGAATTATGCTGTATTTCGCATTCGATAGTTAACTTTCAATAGAGTGTGGTCAGGGTAGACCGGTTTTGGCCGCAGTAACTAAGCCGCTGTTAGCCTTACTGTTCCCGTCACAAGGCTTCTGACCAAAAACTCCACTACGCAGTAGATTCATGTCTCGGAGGTCTGACACGGTCTGACTCAGCTTAGTCTCTTTTTGTCGGACAACGACGTACGTTTGACATCCATCCGTACATCGTGTGCTTTGCCGTGTTTGTAGTTGTGGCTGTGGTAGCACTGTTTCTCTCTTGCGATGCAGTAAAGGCTAAGCCGCCAACGGGTGGTCCTAGGCCAACGGGTGGTTTCGGGAACCCGGACCGGACGGTATACGAAGTGAAGCAAGTGCTTGAGTCGCTCATGTGATGGCTGCACTGGGTGACGCTTCTCTCGCTTTCCGCTGCCATCAAGCCTCAATTAGGACGGCATTAGACAGGCGAACGTGAACGCCCTGCCAAACAGCCGCGACGCGGGATCCGTCGTCCGACCTAGCAGGTTCCGTCGCTCTCTCTCTCTCTCGAACCGGCGCGGTCTCTTCCTTGCTAACGCTATGTCGCAAACTGCTGTTTCTCCGTTTTGTTTTTCCCCTTTGCTTTCCTCTCTGTGTAATGCGACGGCAGCAGTTATGTGCGACTTCACTGCACAGTGGTGACAGGAAACTTCAAAGCAGAGGAGGTTACCCTAATAAGGCAACTACATACAACTAGTTTTGTGCCATAGAAAGAAAGCGATAGATAGATAGGATAGAATTAAGCCGGTGGAGAGCAAAACACTCACTCAGTTCTCCACAAGCTCCCCCTTCCCCAACGACCTCTCTTTCGGCAAAATTCTCGAAGAGTTGCCCTTCAGACGACCCCGTAGCACTGGTGTGGACTCGACCATCACTGAGTCGGCATGAAGCTGCTTGTTTTGGGACGTTGTCATTGTTGACAACGACACTGTAAACGCTACGCCGGTTGCCGGTCTCCGCCGGCCTCTGCCCAACACAGACCAAGTGGAGAAGTGAAGAACCCATTATCACTACCTAGTGCATGTGCAACGAACACGAAACATACGTTCTTTGTGTTATAGGCCGAGCTTTACATATATAAATGACGTAGAATATGATAGGTACTAATTTCCAGCATAGTTGTTGAGAAAAATTGAGTAGTCAGTGTTTATGTGAGCTGAAAATCAGGGAATTAGGCTATTCAATTTTGTACTGCTGCAAAAGCTGTACATACTTCGCGTTGCCATATATATATATATATATATATATATACATATAGACATGCGTTTGGGTTACTGTTTGCATTACTGGCGCTGATGCCGTTGGCGAAAAAACATTGCCAGAAGAAGAAAGTCCCAGTCGGTATTTTCCGTGCTGATCCCCAACTAACCAACGAAGCAAACAGACTTTTCCTCGTACGCTTACCGTGATAGCGATCCGACCTCGTTCTGCTAAAGGCCATCAGGGGGTACTTGGAGTGTGCTTTCCCCGAGTTGCTACTGTACGTTCGCGTCCAGCTTAAACCCCGTCGAAGGATTTTGCCCCGACTCTCAAAGCCCCGATCGCCGACTCCTATGAGGGTTGAGGTGCTCCCTTGCAACCAAAGCAGCCGTTTCACCTCCTGGTTCCCATTCGTCCTCGCGATTTCTATTAGTTTATTCCGATGTCCCTCCACCTCCCTGCTGCTGTCGGACCACCAGTTCAGATGCCATCACCCACCATCGGCTGATGGTCCTAGAAGTCATTTACGTCTACAAAGGACCAATAGGCCCCTTCCTCCATTTGCTGTTCCTCGCTGGATTTGCCACTGCTGCTTCTATTACTACTACCATCGTTGCCGCTGGCTAGAGGAGCACAGGAGCAAACACTCTCAGCTTGGGGTGTTGCCACCCCTCTTACAAGACTTACCATACTCGATGCGCGTTCTTTGCTTCTCTTGCCCTGGCCGGCCGTTAACTCTCTTCTGTCTAGGCAAACATGATGCTATACTTGCAGCTTGGTACAATTCTTCGTAGTGCTAGGTGTAACAGCTACAGTGTTATTCCGTGTCTGGGAATGTCTGCGAAACCCAGCGAAAGCGAGTGTTCGCGCATTCTGCCTATTTCCGCGGACATATCTTGCGTACGAGAAGACAATGATGTTGAGTACTCTGTCCGAGAGCAGGACACACTGGCTAGTGTAGAGAGCCAATGTTCTGGCAATGCATGCACACTATAACTAAAGCGTGCTCGGGGTTTTGCTATGAGGCCTTTCGAAGAAGCGTGGTAATGGATGCTTCTGGCCGGTGCCCTGTAGAAGAAATGAGAGCGGAGGCCAACGCTTTCGACTCAGAAACTAAGCTAGACTCGTCTTATCTGAACTGGTCGGGCTATTGACGTAAGCTATAGTAATGTAGAAGTGGCAGGCAAATGGCGAAATATCCCGACGTTGACCGGTTAGTTATGCTGCTACGTAACAACTCAAAGCTACGGTCGTTTGTGCAAGCAATTCTCTTTTGCACGCCACACCTTCGTTGTCTGCATCGACGACGTATTACTTCAGTCATGAAGGCTCACGCAGTACTCTCTTGTTACTCTGTCTAGCGTTCGTTGTTGGCGAGCGGTTTCTGCCTGTAATGTACACATGCAGCGGCAGGATTCATCCATGCGAGTAGTGGTTATTTTTACAATTTGTTCGTGCCGCTCCTATTGCTGCATCTGCTATAGAAAAGCTTCGTTTTCATCCTTAATTGTTAAAATGCTATTGCAAAAGAATCATTACAACCGACACAGATTTCACGATACAAAACCGGCATGCAACATGATTAAGATTCAACGAAAAAAAAAACGAGGGGACACCACATGGTAAACGGCAAAGGTAAAAAATGTCGTACCGAGAGTGACACTGCGTTGATGTCATATAGCAAATGGTATACAGATTGCTGTTTCAACTTGTACTGGTTTTGCTGCTTTGCTTCGTTTACGACCCCTGATAGGAACTAGGCAGCTAACGTTTAACTTTCTAAGGCACCTCTTCCACCAAACCCAATAGAGATAGTTTTTTTTTTAATGCGGCTATTGTCCGTAGATGGATAAGACTTACGGAACTACTCTGACAGCGTTATTACGCATAACGTTACAAGTTGACTGTTCACTTATGGCTGTAATACACCTCAGCTTCTCTAGTGAACATTCATCTACTACCATAACTCCTGCCGCTGATTAGTAGAATAGTCAGGTAGACATTTGCCCTCTTAAAAAATGCAATCAGGACATTATGATGCAAACACTGACGGGAGTATATTGATCCGCTAGCAAGGAAATTGCCCCCCAGGACGATTTTGAAGTTAGCAGATCCAACCAGTCCGCCCTAAAACTACTGCGGCGGCAGCCGCCGTCAGATGATGAGGTTATCCGAAGCAAGTTTTGGTGATGTGTGTTGACAGTTAACTCGGTGGCAGCCTGCCCGCCTTTCAATTGGCCATCGTCCATCCTAAGCTCTTACCGCGATGCGCGGGTGCGCGTATCGGTCCATTAAACTCATTATGCCCTCGCCGACCCTTGCAGTCAATTTCGCCGGTCGTTCTCCTAGCTAACGCGTTAGGTTTGTCGGCCTTCTTGTCTGCCTGATTACTTACATGTGCTTCTGCCGGTGTCTGCTCGTGTACATATATATATATGTATGTGTAGGCATCAGGGGGTCCGCGTGTTTCATAGTATCCTGAGAGCGGACTTATTTCCCCCATTTTCAGACCGCTTGATACTATCGCGTAGGTGTCTGGGGAAAAAGCAAGATCTCCAGTTAGATGCCGTTTTAATTGGTAAAATGTAAGAGGTATATTCTAGTGAAGTAATGTTCTAGCGAGGAAAACATTCACTCCTTTAGGATAGTTGTCGAGATGGTCAGGGCCCGACTGCTTAGGGTCAGGCAGGTGGAGTAGAATCAAGCCCTATGATATATCACGGCATTGCACAAGGCTATTATGTACATGTTTACTCATGTAAATTGTTCTAGTTCAACACATGTTCGTTCGTAACACTTAAGAGACAATGAATGATCACTTCAGCCTAAACTGCAACTTACAATAGAAAGTACGGTTACGTTATTTTTGTCACGCAGCATCCAAATGAACGCCTCAGTGAACGACTTAATATTGAACAAACATATCGGGTCGACCGAAAGACTTTTACAACAAAGTTTCAAAACAGGTTTAAGCGAGCTTGAAGACTTCGTGCTTACATCGAATGCGTTTTACGCCGTTCTCGACAGTGTAAGCATTCAGCGTGAAGAAACAAGGTTTCCAGGACTATTATTTAAGCCTGAGCTTCCTTTGTCTTCTACAATAGCACTTAAGCTTAAATCATTGTTCTGTAGCCGGTTGTTGCCGCAATGAACAGTAGTAAGCCTGGTCAAAAAAAAACAGCGCACAAGAGATATCCCTTTCATATTTTATCAGCATTTATGCACTACTGATGTACATCGAGTTTAGCAAAGGGACAGTTGTAGGCACTCAAGCTTTAACATACAGCAATACTGCACACACAAAAGCTACTACAGCACACGAAACTATTCCCAGATTATTCAGAGATGCCTAGTTGGGTCGCTGAAAAACTGCATAGAATCACAAATCTACAAATTACGTCTTATCGTGTTTGAGCGCTGATATCGTAAAGAAGAGACGATATCATATTAAGCTTGGATGCTTCTTATTTAACAACCTTATTAAACAAAAAAAGATAGAAAACCCTTTTGGTTGATGAAGCAGGATGGTTAACTTAACCATACTTGAATTGCACTAACCTCTATATGATAAGTTTAACATTAAACAGTGAGTCCGTCGCGTACTTCGTGAAAGTTCAATGTCCGCTGGGAAAGGGCTGTGTTCACCACGAGTCGTTGGGCTTCGTTCAGCGATTGCGAGTTGAGTGTGGCCTCACTTAAAAACGAATCTGCTTCCGCAATCTCGGAGCGTCCTGCTCGCCAGGAATGTCACCTCACATTCCATCCTCCCTTGTGGATACTTGCAGGCAGTCTTCTTCTGGCGTCTGCTGCCGAAATGACCCTTCCATGTCCGTGCATAGTACCGACATGTTTTGCACAATGTTAATTCGTACTGCGTGAAAATAGCACGCTGAGAGTTTATTATTCTCAAACGCTCCATATTTTAATTTAATTCTGGACATTTCCCCAGTTGTTGATAAGCATTTGACGAAAGATGTTGTACGTATGGTTCAAAGTAACGCATGTGATGATGTCTTAAAAGACATCATTTTTAATGAAATAAGGATGATCTTCCAATAGAAACTGCCACTATTAAGCTCATGGTCCTGCGCCATCCTTACTTGGTGGTTCCTTTCGACGCGACCTATGTGTCTGATCCCAGCTGGCGGCCTGGCAGACCGAAGTGCAAAGACCTTGAGCTTGGAAGTTCGTCTCAACGAACGGCGAAGCCCTATTCGCTTTATCCTTGCTCTCCGGATTCGTCGACTGCCATTCAAACTGTCGAGCGAAGCGAATCACTTCTTTATTGAATGTGTGTCCTACATTGCTAAGACATCAAAGGTCTGTGGGCAAGACAAGGCAGTCAGCCTCTTAAGGTTCATGTATGCGGCCCGAGCCAAGAGGGTTCGAACCTGCTGACATGATCATTGTCTCCCCAACAACCATGTCAACGTGTTCCATACCGCCTGCAGTGATGTCGACGTAATCCGAAGCTTCTCCATCCACTCCGGATGAACTGACGGTCCTTGTTGGCGCAAGATTGACATCCTAGGTTCTGCTCGAAAGTTCTATGTTCTGCGGAAACGGGATTAACCCTCCTAACTCCTCGAATGCGGATAAATGCTGGAAAAACACTGAAAGAGTTGAACACAAATACTAACAAAGCGCTTCGCTCGAATAGCCCTAACAGACTAAGCGACAACAAACCATAATACAAGTAGAAATCAGAGGAAAGAGCAAATCCTACATCGAGATCATTGACTAGCGTGGCAATCACTACGAAAGCGATGTCGGGACAGACCAAACGGCCCCAGCAGCGGGCCAACAGTGTTGCTACGATGCCCTGCCTTTTCAATAGATTATCCCAGAAAAATGAGACAGTTCGTATTCTCTCACGTGACAGGCGTTTTCTTTCATTTCGTATTCGAATGTACTATATAGGCTATTCTTCCATTCTAAGCTTTGTCGATCCCGTGTTGACGAAGAAGAAGTGCCAATCTACGAGTAGGCTTTTACGTATAAACACCTTTCACGTTTCTGCTATTATCCAACCGCCTCTGAACGTGTCGATGTTCCTGCCAATCGGAACCCAACATATTAGTTTATCTTCTTCCCCCACGACGTCCATCGTTCTCTCTGGCCCACTCTACTTGACTCCTAAGATTCCCCACACAAATCTTTACTTCGTGTAGGTATGCGTGGAACGTGTTACATACAGACGTTCTCTTCAATTGCTGTTGGTGACGGGCCACGTAGGCGCTAGCCACGAAACAGTTAGTTTTCGCGATAAAATAGCTTTATCTACTGATTACAACTGCTGGCTACATGTCAAAGTGGGCGCGCTGCTGCATAATGGTATAACAGTAATCACAGTACTGGCGATAGCAATCTCGTTCTAGTGATAGCACCACGAATCGTCCGCTTTCATCCAAAAGGAAAACTACACACACCTTGAAATGTGGACGGATAGTACGCAATCAGACTGATCTCCGCACCGCACTCCTGCTGCTTATTGGAGCTTGACGGCGGCGACGAACAGTATCCTGCCATTTTCGTTCATCGCTCACTGCTCAGCTAGTTAATTTACTTGTGACGAAAAATCACCATTCTAGTCCACCTACTTGATAACCGGTACAGACCGGAAGACGCACTTGCTCGATGGTTCGGTGTTCTTTCTCCGACGGTTCCGCCCATTCGGAGTCCGATCGTGGAGTCAAAACAGAGACTGGCTCCGCTTTCGTTTAGGCTGCTTCGTTCAAGCACAACAACGAGTGGTCCATAAACAGCAATGTGCAGCAGGCTATATTCCCTAGCGTGATGTGAGAAGAAGTCGTTACAACCTTTATTTCGGGTCGGATGGCCGCTCATGGCACTCCTGTAAAGTTGGAACTCCTATTTGGTCCTATCGGAACGCAATAGTCGAGGCAAGGTGATGGTACAATATTCACTGGCTAACGAACGACACATCGTGCATGGAAGACGCTGGGACAAAGAGGACAGGCAAGAAGGAAACAAGAAGGAGGAGATAGGAGACTAGTCGAGTAGAGTTGTTGCCGCAGGACGGCCGCTTTTTGTACAGTCCCTCTACATTCCACCATAACTATTCTTGCCGATGGTTGTATTCCCTACCCCGCTGGAAAAGAACCACGAATTCACCAGATGGTGAGTTTGTGTTTCTCAGTGAACTGGTTAGTTTATTGAATTGGTGAATTTACTCTTTGAGTTGCTCTGGCAGAGCGAGCTGTTTCAGGCCGATTAGCTGTGCCAGTTTACTACAAAGCTCAGAAAGAGCGTACAGAGGGTTTTTCGCGTCTAGCGTCGGCTTTAATTGAGTTAATCATGCCAACAGCAGCGAAGACGCCGACAAACCCGAACGCCATCGACGACCCTTTTACTTCGCTGGCTTTGCTAGACGTTTGGCAAGGCTTGAAATCACTTTACCGTATCGATCTTGGACATACGATGAAGGCAACTTTGTTGTTATCCTCGTCCTTATTTTTAGCGATTCCTAACAAGCTACTATGGCACTTTCAAAAGCCAAACTTTTTATAAGCCGCTTGCCAGGTGGCATGTCTGCAATTTTTGCATCGCATACTTGAAGTATTTGCCCGTTTCAACACCGCTTACTAAAACTAGAGAAGCATTTCCTAGAGAAGGATTACTGCGCTGTAGAGCCCCTCTTTCTCTCGCATTTCATGCTTCAATTTTAATTTGCCCCGCGCGATTTGCTATCAATGTCTGTGAGGCAACCGCAGCAGACATGGATAGGCTCGAAGGGATGTTCACGCCGGCTTTGCTTTGCGAGCGAATCCCCTACGTCGGTCCAACTTATCAAAGAGACTATCTCTCGTCAGCATACAAAGGGACTCCTACACACAAACACATTAGAGAGGCACATACAGAATGGCGACAAACACTTAGGCCGAGCGAAGAGCATTGCCCACAGAAGAACAATTTTGTTTGTAGTCGGTGACTTCGTTCCTAGTTGTTGTGTTTAACAAGTAGAAGTGGGCGGCAGGACAGTCAGCGTTTGTTCGTATACAAAGAACCGACAGTTGACGGGGTGCTGCTGTGGCTATTGCCACGGGTCCCTCCCTTTCGCAATGGGTTACTGCCTAAATGCTGCTAGCTGCCGCCGGTTCCTGTGAACCGCGCTAGTCGCAGGACCCGTTATTACTGACTGGGCAGAAACTCCCGCAGAACGGGACCAGACAAGTCGGATCCAGCAAACTTTTGTCTGATTAAACGAGAAAGTAGCAATAGGACAGTGGCGCCGCTTGATACAGCAAAACATTGTACACAGTTTAATACCAATACCGTTAGCCAACAACCACTTGTGGCTTTCGGCTACTATGTATATATGTAGATTCTATCATAGTTTCTTGGACTTCACCTAAATGCGTGAACCATTCCTATAGGAGCCAATTAGAAAACGTTGCATAACAACGACATCAACCAATTGGCCGTGAGGAAAGCGATTTAGCACATTCCTAATTCTTTTCTTAAACTGGCTGAATACTAGCCAACTTCTCTTCTATAATTATATATGTGCCATTAATAAGCGATTGTTCCTTTTACATGTACGGGCTTTATAAAGTTGCAATCCTCTCAATATTCGTCCAATAGCGCCCAATAGGACGCACTGCTTTCACACGTTTGGCTAACCTTTTGCTTTTGGACTAGCACTTTATGACGAAAATGGCCCTCTACGCCGTGGAGTCTACCCCATGGAGCCGGGCATTGGTTGTTCAGCTCCACACATTCGTTTCTTGTGCCTCGGCCCCTTCGAAATCCGGCCGTCCACACACAGTCATCACACTTGTATTCGTCTCCGCCATATCTCTTAGCATAAGCGGTACTTCACTTCCACTAACGGGCTGGTCCAAAAGAACAGCCAGAGATGAACGGTCCATCGGAACTAATTATACCCTAAAAGAACGGCACGCATAGAAAGAGGGATGAACACGCTGAGGTGCCAGACGTTACGCTCTTGTATTACAGATTCTCGGATTTCGACACCGTGCATACGGATCCCCTGCCCTTTCTTCCTAATGCTTTGCTTCTCGTGTCCTAATGTTGTTTTAGCTTTGTTGTTGCCGCTAGGCTCTACGCTACTATTTCTCGTAGCAACAAGATCAGTGTGGTTGTACCAGTAGAAGATGACTGAGGCGATGGTGACGCTGGCTGCTTCATCAAGATGCGCGGCCCCTTTCGAAAGGGTCTCTTCGCCTCCAGATCGGAGCTCTGTTTTCCCTTAACACTGCACGGTGTCTCCTTACATCGCCTTCTTGCTGGCGTACAGTCTCCCTCGTTGTCGAAGTGCACGCTGCTTTGACGTCGACAATGACGGATTGCACTGAATCTGGTCGTTCGCGCTCGAGTATCAAAATGTAGCGACGCCAGCACTGACTGTAGTTTCAGTGTGCGCTTAGAGAGCCGGCGGTGACAGCAGCAGAAAAAAAAATTACGCGACCGAAAAGAAGGCGACGGAACATGGAAAAAAAAGGAGGGTCTCTTTCATTGCATCTACTTGTTCGTTCGACTGACCCGCGAGCCTAGCTGGTGGCGCCATTACACGTGGCATCTTGCCAGTACAGATCATAAAGCGTGCAGATAGATAACGTATAATAAGACAATTATGCCGTGAAATGTTTCATTGAGCCAGTGAGACGCAAAGAGCGCAAAAAAAACTATCTACATCGTTTGTGTTACAGCCGAGCAAAAGCGTATCTACTTAGGACAAACTCGATGGTGTTGTTTTTGCGTATGCATCATTTAACCTACTTCACATTCAGCTAACTCACAATAAGGCTTAATGTATTTTTTTGCATTTATGTATATGATAACTTCAAGAAGCTGACTGCTAAAGCAGTATCAACGATCGCATTTTGAAAATACCTAGTCTATTCATATACATGCATCAGGGCCTGCGGTGCTACTACTTCCATAAGGCACGAAGATTCCAGATGGCTTGTGACGAAATCAACGATTATAACCAAAACTTAGCTAAGACTGCTACAGAATTGGATGTGGTGATCAATTAACAGTCAGTCAGCCTTTCCAGCGACAATGTCAAATATGTAGAGTACGCAAAAGCGCTTTTTAAGACTTGGCGGGTTGTACCATCATTGCCTACTCTGATTTAACTCTGTGAAAGCCTCTGTATATCTCTGCAACTATACTACAATCGATTACAGCGCTTTCTTCGTCGTCCGATCCTCGATGTGAGATGCATGCAAATGCTCCTTAAGTGTACAGACCGTTCATTGAACACACAATCGTCTGTTGTTAACAGCTCATTAAATGTTATAGATCTTACTACCAGCAGCGACAGTAGTTCGGATTTTTCCACTTCTCTATCGAATACCGGTAACACTACCACTGTCGAAAACACGCAAATCTGAGGTCTTTTTGTTACCTTGACAGTGACGCGCAATGCAAGGCATGACCCACCTACCTGTCACGGTTCGAACAGGAGCTTACGGAAGGCACGAATGCACGACCGCAAAATGCGCTGGTCCGAGAGCGTCGATACTATTTGGAGGTTTATACCCTCATAGATATAGATCTCTATCTGCTTCACTTGAGTTACTCGACCGTAATTCAGGTTGCTAAGCCTCAAGCAAAAAAGGTTATTATTTTTGGTATGTTTGAATGAGATGTGCTTTAGCTTATAGAAACATTCTTTCAGATAGCTACGCTACCAATTGAAATCTATTGACGAAGAGTCGCAGTTGAGACATACGTAGTCGGGAAAAAGAAATTGGACTTTATTAGCTGGCGCTATGAGAATAATTGCAGGCTGAAATTGTTCTTTTATATGACAAATAAGACTTCTTAACACGGATACGATTAGGACGAATAGGAATTGGTCTAAATTTATGCGCGTCTACCTCAGGGCTAGGATTCGCTCGTTATACATAACCGCTCGATCTACCTACGTTCGTTTGTGAGAGGTACACAATTCAACATATATGAATTAAGTTTAGCCACTATTTCTATAAATTTTTATGATCAGTTGTAACATGCTACATGACTTTGTGACAACTCAAGGTAGCAAATATTCACATAATCCAATGCATATAGTTTCTTGGATTGTAATACATAGCTTTAGGTCCCAACAGATCACCAAATAGTCTGCAGCTTTTAGTAGTTATTCAGAGCCGGTTTGTTCGTGGGTAGGTATCAGCAGAAAAGTAGCAGATAGCTGTTATGAGGTACATCGAATGTACTTCAACGCATTCAGCGATTGCGGCCGATTATATTAGGCTATGATATCAAGATGCGCGTGCCCTCTCCTGTTGCAATGGCATTCGTGCTGTTCATTATTTGTTTGCAAACCGAAAGATTCACCGAACCCTCTACGGCCGTTTTGCCTAGCCCCAATTATGAACATGCCTCCCCCCTTCCTTTATCCTTCGTACCCTGACCAAGCAGTTATTTCCTATGACAGTACCCCTCCTGGTGCGTCGTTTTTTAAATAGAGGTTGCATTGTTGCAGTTAGGTAGTAATGCCCTGCAAAGAGAGAACCATCTACGTTGAACTGAAGCCAGTCAGAGCTGGTGGTTGGGGGATGAATGTAGAGGCAAACGGCAATGGTAAGGCAAACAAAAGCTTGTGCAGACGGATGAGAAAACACGTGAGGATGCGTTCCGGCGGGGTTAAGTGGCTCAGCTACTGTCGCGTAATTATTTTAGCAAAGCAGCGGCCACAGTAGTAGCGGATAGCAGCAGGAAGAGCAGCCGATTACTCCCATAGCGGAATGGGCTTTCCCGACGACGACACTTCGTCTTATGTCGGCCTCTTGCTTAAGTGGGTCTGCCTTCGAAGGTAAAGGCTTCGAAGGTCCGAAGCATTCTGTCCCTGCTGATGGTGCTTGGCTCGCTCTGGCAGCGGCCGTCAGTCTTTTACCCCCCCCCCCCCCCGTACTAAACCACGCTTGGCACAAGGCCGCCAGGCTGTAAGAATTGAAGTTTCAAAGCTACTTTATGGCTTTATTTGTGTCCTCGTTTCTGCAAGGTTCATTTCGACAGGCCAGTAGCAAATGCGGTAAGGCGTAAATGGTTACAGCACAAGAACAACAATGTTACAGCAACAGTGATGAGGGCAGCTTGGGACATTGAGGGGAACGTGGCCCGTAGAGGGAAAAGAAGTGCAGATGTAGCCGTACCTGTTGGCATGGGGAAGTCCCTAGCCATATAGTACTAAAAGGGGAGGATTATGTGGGCGTCGGAAACCAACAAGACTCAATGCTACAATAGTAGCAACAAGGAACATGACGACGTTCGCTCCGTACCTGATGAAACCCCAGACAAATTATTAGACAAAAACATGTTCTATAATTCGACTCTGTATGATCTGCATTCAGTGCGTAACCTGCAGGCACTTCTTATAATTTGGGCAGTTTTTTTACTTCAATGCAGTTGGTAAGAATAATTATTTTTGTTAATATCCAAATGGTATCTTAGTTCTCATTTTTATTTATTATTAATGACTACTATCATTATTACTACCAATATAACTACTTTGCATATCGAACCCAATGAGCAAAAAACAAAAAAAAAAGAAAATTAAATAAACTTCCGGTTTCCTACTGATGGTGAATCCAGCCATGACGATAAGAGCTCACATATCAAGTAACAAGTACTAGCTATAGTCCCGAAAATTAGACACACATTATACGTAACCTATAGAGTCGTACGTTCTATAGGAATACGACATCAGTTTGGCTCAAACAGCTCATCGTGTTTCGCTTACGTATTTTCGTCTATATTTACCTATCGAGGGTTGCAATTACAGTATGCTCTATGCTTGCTACATAGTAAAACTGCTAACGTAGCAATGGATGCTTTCGCTTGCTCAATCGCTGGCCATCGCTGAGGGTATCATTGTGTTCCAAGGCGGTAATCGGCGGCAGTAGCCAGTATCTGGGCATAGGTCGTTCAGTTCCACGCGCCCATTAGTGGATCCGACAGTATCGCCGTGTCAGTTGGACGGAGAAGGCACGGAAACGTAGCAGATGCAGCAGTCGTTAACTATCGCTGACTTGGCTCCAAACGTGCAAAGCACTAACAGGCATTGCATCACATTGTGCTCGTCGTACATAAATACATACATGGTAACGCATCGTTCTCTGTACACATTGAATATAGACCTAACATTGCTTTCTACCAGAGATTTTTAGGCTGGAAACTGGCACACAATAGTGCTGTTGGCAAACATGATTCCGCTGAACAGGCGACGCATGCACTCACATAGGCTAGCATAGGCTCATGTGTAGATTCATAAAAATACGGGCATATTGTACATTTGAGCCGTACGACGTTTACGTGTATAGACGGGCATGAATGTGCCCTGAACGGATACATTTACACGAGCCAGCAAAATCCAATAATGAACATGACTTTTGCGGCCCCCTACGTGGGTACTTGGCATATTCTTAGTCAACGGAAATTATAGTTAATTCCGTAAAATGCAGACCCGACTTCAAGGCGGAAGCAAAGATGGTAGCAACTATTTTTTTTTTTAATTTAACCTCCTTCCTGTCATACAGTCAAGTCTTTGCTAGATGTTTCTAGCATTGACGTCATGAGTTACTTAATGTTTCAATGTACGACAACTTTCCTAGCAGTATAACGTGATCTATACCGTTCTTGATGCATAGGTAGATATAACATGCCATATCAAGACATATAATTAGTATGAAACGAACTACCATCATTTGGTTTTACCTTCTTTCGCACACTGCGGTAGTACGCATGTCCACATAATGAAATGAGTATATTTTCCACTGCTATGATGGAAGCTCTTTTTTGCGAAGATTCATGAACATACAACGGAACAGAAGTCTTTTGAGCTCCAGTCGCTGGGACAGAATAGATCGAATTCGTGCTATTGCTCATTAAATCGTAGTACGGACCTCCATCTTCATCGAATTTTACCCCAGAAAGCAGCATTAAGTAGTAGCTGTGTTATAGATATGAATTTTGCAGCATTATGGTAGTAACATTTCAACCTGCTTCGTCTAGCGTCAGGATGTTAGTTTCGTGTTTTGCCCCTATTCTCAAACGATGTGCCAGTCATTCTTGTTCTCAAGTCATTCTAGCACAGGATGCCGAGGCCACACGAGGCTAGTCTGGCTGACCGAGGAGCAAGTGAGAGCTTGCATCGGTCCTCCGTGCTGATAGTGGTAGTAGTTAGGTATGCGAGAGCTGTCCTCTTCCACCGGTTTGCTGCTGGTATAGCCGACCATCCGCTCTTTCTCATTCGTTCCCCTATGCGTCCCGTTAATGAGACGCGCATCAGGTGCCTGTTGCCCCTAGATATCTTTATCTTTCCCAACTGGTGCTACATACTACATTGTTGTTCCCGAATTGCGTTATAGAAGCCGTTGTTTTCCTTCTATAAACCTCTACCCCCATTTGGAACCTCTGTACTTCCCCGAAAAGCAGACTGACTATCTCATTTCCCCAATTTTGTTCTTCTTCGGATCTCTCTGTCACTACCAGTCTCGGCCTGCCACCATTAGCCTGGACGGTCAGGTTAGCTTCTTAGGCCTAACAAAACGAAAAGCTTTCTAGGCTCATTGGCACACGATGACACTCTTTCTTCTTGGAATGGGAGTCTTTGTTTCTTCTCGTCATGTCTCCCCACATTCATGTAGGTTAAACGCTGTCGTTCTCTACCGCTACTATTACAGTTGCCTTCCTTTCTTCCTTACATCTATAAATACCTTCTACGTAGTCACCTTTCTTAGCGTTCGTTTAAGTTAGTCTCTCTTTTCATTTTGGCTACTAACTAAATTTGATCAAAAGAGAAACGAGACCTCTTCATAGGACCTCGTAAGCGGGGAGCACTGGACTCTGGACTCTTTTCCTGAGTTCTACATTTACTAGCATTTATCAGAGTTCATATCGGGCATACGTCTTACTGATTGAAGGACAACTGAAAAAAGAAATTACTAAACCTGAAAAGATCCCAAGAGTGAGTAGCTACATTATGTTTTCGTCACTTCGATCGGTTTTTCCCTCCGAACGTCTCTACCATGTCGTCTGTAGAAGAGTAAGAAAAAAAAATAGTGCGTGTGGTAGAGGAGGTTTTTGGGTGACCAATACTCCTTTGATTGTTACTGTTTCATGCTCATTCATACTCTTTTACGTACACGAACTCGTAGATATGGACGCAAATACAAATTCTAATCGGAGGAAGGTGATGTGGCCGGCGGTGAGCTACGGCTATGACACCAGGATCTGCGCAGGGAAGGGCGGAAGAAGTACTTTGTGAGCGAGAAGCACGAAAGCGACGCTTTTTTGTGCTGTATTTGAGCGATTCTTTTAACAATCAGCGATGTTCTATTTGGTGCAAAAGCAAGCCAAGTTCCATCTTGTACAAATGAGAGACGTATGACTGGCTAGTCGATGAGGTCAGCCACTGAAACAGTCAGGTGGCTATCGGCGATTCGTCGATGATTGGTCCCACCGCCGCTGCCGTGCAAAGCGGTCGACACCTATCGAAAGGAAAAGAGACTCTCCTCACCTCTGTTATCCCATGAGTTTTCCTCTCCTAAATCCTCGAACTATCGAACTTTCCGTCTTCGTTCTCCGCACCGAAGCCAAGGCTGGTACCAAGTGTGAGTTCTTCTTATTATGCTTTGGTCATATGGCACGACGACCACTAACAGCCGCGGAGGTAGCGACAACCGTATGACCGGCTTGCTGTCCCATATGGATCAGTAATATGGCTCGCAATTGGGCTGCGACGAGGTACGGATTCTCGATCAAGCAACCGGACGAAGTCGACTGATGTGTCTGATTCCCGTCCCAGCGTCATTGAGTGGCCAGGGTTGGTGGCAGCCTCGGTGGAAACGGCCATGGCGGTCGCGTGGGTATTGATTTCTATTGCGGAATCGCTTGGACTAGTTTGTGGGCGGTGGATCGCCAGCAGCAGCCTTGAGAGTGCTTCCAAGCGAGCCTAACCGGGTGCGGCTGCTTCTGGCTGGTTACGATCCAGCTGGCGAGAAGTATTGCCATTAAAAGTGATTTCGAAATGAAGATCATTCTAAGTTTGACTCCACTGGGGCAGTAGCAGCAGCAGTAGCGGTAGCAGCAGCGGTAGCGGTAGCAGCAAAGCAGCTTGAAAGGGCAGCAGCTATAAGCAGCACGGAAAGAACAGCTCTTAGAGCAGTGCCATATGACTCTCTAAGCCAGTAACACTAGCAGAAGCGGCACTTGGAAGTGGTCACCGCGACGGTAGCCGACACCCTCATCATTAACCGTAAAAAAAAAGGAGGCAGCAGCAGCAGCAGCGAACTTCTTGAGGGGGCAGTGATCTGATGGTGGGGGTTGGGGTACAAAGGGGTCCGTTTTTCACTCGCTTTACTTAGCCGCCAGTCCTGTTCCGCTATTCGCTAAACACTCCTTCGCTCTTTGCTCGAAGATCGCTAACGAGACGGTGCTCTTGTGGGGCTTTTGCGGGCGTTACTGCTGAAGCCGCCAATACGCCACTTCTTAGTCTCATGTGTTTAAGAAAAAGGCGCTTGCTCGCAGGCAGTAGGGTCACCGGAAGACCGTTCAATCGGACGATTACCCAAAACGGACGTTATTCTCGTTGCCCGTACGCGCCGCATTCTCTCTGGAGAATCGACAGTCGGTAGCAGCAATACTTCTAGTAGCAGCAGCAGCGGCAAAAGCCAGAGGCGGATAGAGCAGCACTCCAAACTCGATTGTACAGCCTTCATTGCCGGACAATGAACCGCGCCGATTTAAAGCCGTTCTAAAGTCTATCAAGGTGATGGGTTTGCGCTTCGATCCCGATATAATGCTGCTTAAATCTAATGTTTTTAACAATCTACTCGAGTCTTTTCATCCAGCAGTAGTCAACGAGGTTCCAGTTTCTGTAAGGATGTTTTTTTACTTGGTCGAGTCGTGACACGATTTTAAAGATACAAACGGAACTGTGACTTTTGGTAAAATGACGGATTGGCTACTTGCATCATTATGTATGCGTTACATAACTATATTTTTATCCCGATGCTATGCGAGCTATATATATCGGTGAGTCAACAAACCTTGAGAACAAAGTTGATGGAAGCCTTGCTCACGTAAATGGTATGGGGCGAACTTAGAGAGAAGGAGAAAGGGTAACAGAAAGAAAAAGTAAGGGACACAAAAATCACTATATGATTCTATGCGGTTCATAGTACGCTATATTAGGTAGAGGTAAAATCCTGCCGTGGTGAGGTCTAGTTCCTGGGAGTTAGGAGACGGCCAGCCGTTTATCCTTTCGTCACCATGCGGCCATGATAAAGCAGCCGTAAGGTCTTCAGGAGCGGCGTTTCCCTACTTGGCGCGGACACGGGAAACGATAATCGCCGTGCTGCGCTCGCGCACGCCGAAGTTCTGTCGTAGTGAGGCTCACGGAGTTCTGAATACGATTAGAAACTTCCTGTTCTCAACTCAAACTCACTGCTTCGCTCACCACGACTGCTTCCAACATCCTGGCTGAACAGAGTGTCGTTAAGCCAGGCTCTGATACATACCTACCTTGCTCTAACAATTTGGCGAAGATAAGCACAACGTTAACCTGTTCGGTCCGAGCGCCAACATTCGGTGCTGTGACTGGTGGAAATTTGACTTTAGGTGCGCGGCTGACCACCGTAGACCTTTATATGGCTAAGTTTTCGCTTTGTCCTAAATACCTACCTGCAATGAATTACTATCAGACCTCAGCCTGAGTATGATGTGAGTGGCGAAACGAATTCCTATAATACGAATTAATTGTACTACTTACTGTTATCTAGTAAACTAAAAATGCAAACGATGCCCCTAAATATTTCTATGATCTACTACGTACATATTTTATTGAAAATGTACGCTGCAACCGTAATCTTGAATCTCTCATTTCAATTGCATTTGGTGATGTTACAGACCTCTTATAACGTACATCGTTGTTTTACGTTTCGCGAACTCGTATCTATACAAGCAAGCTACTATAAGAGATATATAATTGTTACAATTTCTCTAACAGTTAATTAAAAATAAGAAATAATTCATGCGCACCCGTACCATGCACACAACGCCTACAACATTGAGCCGTTTTTTCGTGTTCAACTTTTTTTATCCTTCCATAGCTACAGACTCTGTCTACGTATATCCAACTCTACTGTATGCCAGCGTTTTTCGTCCCTCCTAATTAATATCCATATCACCCATAAATCTCTTAGCCGGCTTCTCTATCCGAGTTAAGTCATGCCTACGGCGCCACCACCCTTTTATGTGAACAGCATCATCCTCGAGCCTTTGTTCCCGATTTCGAGACCGAAGTTTAGCTGCAGGGTTCCGTTTGAGCCAGGGGAGCGTCTGGGGGTAGG
Organism: Varroa jacobsoni; assembly: GCF_002532875.2. Lineage (NCBI taxonomy): Eukaryota > Metazoa > Arthropoda > Arachnida > Mesostigmata > Varroidae > Varroa > Varroa jacobsoni. The sequence goes on along the minus strand of NW_019214414.1, from coordinate 134,559 downwards.
GAAGGGGGCGAAAGGCCATTTTATTTTTAATAAATCAAGGTTGACCGTCGCATGTTCTTGCGAGCCGATCAACTTAGCCAAAACTGTTGGATAAAACGTTGGTTTTGCATTGCTAGCATCAATGTACGACTTCGTATCATTTTACCCAACTTTAAGCTGCTACACTATTAGACTTATGCATAGGTACACATGCGTAAACAAGACTCATGGTTTTCAATTAGTTGGACAGATGATAAACTTCACAGTTAACATGGACAATGTGACGGCACCGTTGCCGCTGAAACAACAGCTTCATATGCGGCAGCACTGGTTCGCCTTTTCTGTTTAGCGCTTGACGGCCAGCCCAACTGGGCATTAGCAGCTCACTACAATAATAGCTAATTTCGGCCACCTTCACTTGGATTTTCCTGCCAATGTAAACAAATTTTCGCCGCATGTAGGGGCAGTATCCGTTCCGTTTTTGTGGTTACTGTTCATCACTCTCTATATGGAACATACACTCTACGTAGGGCACTATTGCTTAAATCATTTAAAGCAGGTAACGCACTCCCCTTGTTAACAATAGACGTCAGTCAGAAGGTGGAAGCAGTCAGAAGGTGACTTCATTAACCCAATTTAGAAATATCGCGGGAACTTTTCCTGCTCTGTAGGCTGAGTGACTACATTTCCGCGGTCGGTTTTGGCGTCTTGAAGTATTGCGAACGCGGAAAGAAGACAGGCGCGAATTGCCACCGAAGTCACGAAAGTCACCCGCTACCAAGGCTTCGCCCCTCTCTAGCTCACTATCTGATATCGTTCACTCGCTCCTCAGCGTTGCCTAATGCGGTCGGTTCGTCCGGCCGTGGTCCGTTAGTAAACGTTGCTCACCTACAACGAGTTACGTCACCCACAAGCGCTACCGGAGCAGACGTGTTAGAGGATGATAGAAGCTAGATAGACTGTTAATTAGGAACAAACTTTCGACGATTTCGTACCGCTACGAAGCAGGGTAGGACCGACGACCAGAGACTAAGTGACGCTCTGGGCAGCGATAGGTTCCCTTCGACCGGAGAAATCCTTTCCTGGTGTGCGGATAGTATATGCGCACCACATATATGGTTAAACACATACAACCGCTACGGTCGGTGCCTCGTGCGTAGGGCTTACTCCTTTACATGTACATGAGTGGCAAATGCGTGCGCATATTTGGCTGTCCTTGTGTGTTCCTGCCGCAGCACCAATGCAGTGAGCGTCAAGTAGGCACCAGTTCATTTGCCTAAAAACAAAAACAGATGAGCAAATGAAAACGACGTGGTAAAACACCGAGGGTCGGTTGTATTCATGCTTATTGGTTAGCGAGAGTGCTATTCCCGGGCAGCTATTCAGTTTTCTAATTAGAAAAACATTTCTTTCGTTTGAAGCCGACTGAAAACAATACAACTAAACGTAGATACTCGAAACGGAACCATATATATATATATATATATATATATATACTATTATGTACACAAAGCGTATCATAGAATATTACATTTCATTCTTACGCATCTCGTACCTCCGACTCCTGTATGCGCAGCCAATCACTGCCGATTTGCATAACGACCAGTATATGATCATTTTCGCATTTCATTTTTCTATCACTTTTGTCTTTCTCACTCTTGATCTGTTTGCCCCTCACTGAGTTCCCTGCGATTCACTTCTGGCTGACACAGATTATCCTTCAATATCAATTCAGACAACGGTGAGACTGATGACGACGATGAAGGTATCCCTGTTGAGGGTCCCAAGAGGCCTACGTCATTTCACTTTACCCTTCCGCCACTATGGCAACTTTGTCTGCATACTTTTCATTCACCGCGATTGGCTAGTACTGCACCGACTACACCGGATCTCATTAGCTTCATCGTGTGGCCAGTAGCAGGAGCTTCTCTAATAACGATTAGAGTCCTGTCAACTACATGGCTTGGTTGCTGGCCCGTTTGCTACCCGGAGGTCTGCTCATTTTTCCCTGATGCGCTCCATACGAACGCTCATGTAACGTTCTCCACTCCGCACCCTCCACTTCATACAACTGCTTTGGGCCGGTCGGATAACAAAGAGGACGCAACTTTGTCATTATTGTGATTCGGATGAATGCCATCACCATGATACTATATGGATTTCAGGCTTATTGAGCGGTATCCTTAGGCTACGTACGAACGGCCAGAAATCTCATGGTTTGCGAGGAATGCTAGCAGCTCGGTTCCATGTGTTACTTACGAAGAAGAGTTTCCATCGTTTGTAGAACTTGGATGGTTTGCACGTAGGGACGAAGCGAGCAAAGAGGCAGAAATCCTTAAAAGGGGTTTGCACCCTACCAACCGGTGGGGGCAATATGGTCCAAGATCCGAATCTAGCTAGCGTGTTCTCGCTTGTCTCTGTGCCAGCACTTTCTCATGCTTAGTTGCCTTCTGGCTCTTCGTTTGTCCGTCCAACTACCCAAACGATGATCCACCTGTCACTAAAGACCTGTGTCATCCAGGTGCGTGGGAACGGAGGTAGCTTGTCTAACAACGACTGGCAGCAAAGTGCCCAACAGCTCCGGTTTGCATGTTGGCGGCATGAAATGGACAATTAGCGCAACGAAGGAGGCTGGCTGCGCTGCCTACGGCCACGACAGCGGCTCCTTTCCTTCCATTACCCTTGCCACCCCCTGAGAGAAATTGGCAAAGCGAATTGTTAAGGGTGTAGCTAAGAGATAGCCCTTGGATTCGAGGATAGCGAGCCAGAACACCAGTTTGTCAACCGAACTACAAGGAAGCCTAGCCAGCGAAGCTACTCCAGACTACTCGACGACTTTTCCCAGGCCGCTACCTTACCGGGATACGCCATATACCAAGTGGGATAGAACAGAAGGCTGGCCAAAGGGACAGTAAAAGAAAGGGATGAATTTAGGCTGAACAGAACCGCAGAAGCCTAAGGTGCCATCATCATCGTGGAATCGGCTTGGCGGCGCGTTGAGCAGCTGAACGCTAAAGAAACGTGGCTACAGTAAAAAGACCGGAGGAAGCAAAACTGATGATAAAAGCAGAATGAGCTAGAGAACGATACTTGCCATAGAGAACGAGATGGTATACGCACTATTGCACCGGCTGTTACAGTACGGGCTAATGAAAACTATGATTAATTACTCTTTCCCGCTGATCTGATGGCGGCTTTCCTTGTCGGACTTGCCGTAGCGCCCTCAACTTCTACTCGTCTTTTTCAGCCTGCTGCGAGACACGCTAGACTTTCTAAGTAAAAGAGAGTTTAGGTGCGTGTGGTTGCTGATTTGCTGCCATCCCCAGCTTGACTACGCGAGGCCTTCCCGGCTTACCCAACGACTCGTCTAAATTTCGAGTGCATGAGCTCAAACGCTTGGATACAAAGGGGTCCAAATAATAATTGGGGATTTTCAAAGCAGGACGTAAAACGTAGTCGGGGTATGTTACGGCGCGGGCACACTCCACACGTTTTTGTCGTTGACTAAAGATATACGGAATAGAATAGGGAAAAAAGAAAGATCTTAACGAAGCAGCGAGACTAAAATGATACGCCTCGTGGTGCGTGATCATGGTGGTGTCTGGTAATACGCCACTCGGATGATGGTTCCTGGGCAGCAGCAGAGACATAGCAACGGAACCGGAAATGGCGGTTAATAGTCGACGCTACTCCAGTCTTGTGACCCGTATTTTGCATGTTGCCACACAAACGGTGTAGGTTAGTCGTTATGTTACCAACGAATTGTTGAAAGAGCAAAACGCCACAGGACCGCCATTCGAGAAAAAAATACCTCGTTTTACCTTGACTTGAACAAACTTTGTAAACAGCTAAACGTACCTAAAGGCATAAGGAGAAGGACAATTTGCTGTTTCCGAGAGTACGACTTAACAACTCGCTAAGCCGGTGGAATCTGGGACAAAAAAAAATGCACTCCTTTTGGTGGTCGCATGATTTAAATACTGTAATATATCTGCAAATGAAGACGACTGATATGCAATTATTCATAGAACAATGTATGCTATCAATAATAGAGCACTGCCTAAGTCTATTGTAGCCATAGAAAGATTTCTAAGAGCTGGTAGGCTTAACGCAGCGAAGCAAAGCAATGAATTCCAAGGTTTCTACTACGCTTACGATAGCCACCAATATGCTGCATTGAACGTTGATTTTACTCGGCAAGCTTTTCTTAAAAGTACATAAATTTTTTTAAATACAAACGGCTATATTACCCGCTATTTTCTGCCACAACCAACGGCATTTCCCTTTTCATACGAGGGCACTTTATTGCTCATCGATATCCTTTCGCCTGTTCTTTAGTTTCGCTATACACAACATATCTCTTCCTTAAAGCCGATAGATAGAATAGAGCCAATATCCGTGGGCACGGCATCACTAAGGCTGCTAGCCCTGCAGTGTTGTTTTTTCGTTCTCTCGCTTTATTACTATACAAATATAGCTTTACACATCCTTCGCTCTCTCAGTCAATACAGATGAAGGGTGGCGACTCGTCCCTATCTACCGGCCACACTGGATTATTGACGGAACAAGCTCCACTTGCTAAGCGTCACCGCCAGGTAATACGACAAACATATCGCAGTACGGGAAGCAGTCATAGCACAACAACGATAGAAGCCTTTTGCCCTGAGTGAGCTTTTTCCGGGATTATCTATCGGTGCTAGCGAACTCCGACTGAATCGTTTGGTGGAGTACTCATTTTGATTATCGTCGTCTACTTTAGGTGCACATTCATTCTGTAGTCGGACAAGGCTATAGGTTCAGTAAAACTGTAAATACTGCTTAGCCTTTTCTTCAAAATTTGGCCGACTTTATATAGACGTTAAGCGAAGTCTACGCTTGCTTTTCCTGCCGTATGGTTTTCCTGGCCACGAAGTTTCTCACGTAACTGCATAAAGTTTTCCACGCTATGATTGGCTGTGTCCGGAATGCGTTAATTGAAAGGTGCGAAGCCATGAAACCTAGACAAGTCCAACGTCAAACTAGGGACTTTCACGCAGTTACCTGAACGGCTCTCGATTTATGCAGCACGAAAGCAAGAGCAGAAGGCATTTGATGAAATTGAATAGCAGGACTTTTTCGCAGAAATAGATAGAGTCCTGCGGCGTGTTGTAATGAAGAAAATGTTATTGCCCACACGGTCCTTAGAGATATAGTTTCCCTATCGGTTTAGAGTGAGCTGTAATCTTAGCGTAACGAATTCGGCTGTAATGAGCACAAAACGAAGCATTGTCCTAGACCCAACGTGTAGCAGAAACTAGTCGCATAACCTATTTACATGGCTGTCACCCCGTAGCTAAGTATGCTAGCGTAAGAAGTTACGTTGATACAAAGCTTTGTATCAGCGTGTAGCGTAAGCAATGCAAGCTCGTGCATTATGAAGACGACTAGCGTAACACTATTGATTTTGCGTATGAAATACAAACAAGCAAAAGGCAGTTCTCTTCTGGAAGCAGCATCTACCTATATCAATTAAAAATTTGCTACCCATATTTGTTGCAGCGACAAAAACAGTACAGATCTAACGTTACCCTTGTAGGTTATTTTGCTTCTAGATACGCGTAATGTGTTTTGACATAGAAGCCCATAGCACACATATACATTATGAGTGCTAAACGCAGTAAGCACTTAAATGCTCTACAAGCCAGTCCTCCGTCTATTCCGTAGTGTCTCGACGGCCTCCACTTATGTTTATCGAACGTTTCTTGGCGAATCGAGAGGGCGGAGCGCATTACCGCGCCATGACAGGCTAGCGGCAGGAGGAAAACTGTCGGAGACCGAAGAAGCCTATCATCATTAGGAAAACGAACCATCTCTCTTAGCCTTACCGGCCTCCCCTCAGTTCCTTAGCCCAGCCTTTTATCGAATGTTCGGTGGGCCTGATAAAGCAACCCGGTTTCGATGGCTTCGTTTTCGCGGCCCTTTGCTGCCTTACCACCCTCCGCCATTCTCCCTTGCTTGCGTTCACCTCATGAAAGAAGTCGCCCGCCCAAATTCCGAAACCCTAGGGTGCCGTTTCGACTGCGGCGATTAGTCAACCCGGTAGCGTTTTTTTTGTCCTATGCGTAAATATCCCTGTGCTACGCCGGACACTGCCATCCGTCTGGGCTGCCCTTCCTTTGCACTAGCACGTGGCGCCCTAGTAACTTCCTATTCATCAGGAAGGTTGTACTGTAAGTCTGAGTCTGGTTTTCTGCAGTTAGTGACACAACGCCCCGTCCGCCGTCAGTCGCACCAGCCTAAATTGCTAATTTCTGACGGACATTATTTTGCCACTACAGTCGAAGGAAGCGACGAAGACGACGCTCTAGGGCACCCGCTCAAGCGAGCGACAACCCCAAAAAAAGTGCCGTCCGCCCCGGTAGTCGTCTACGGTCACCTCCTGTTCTCCCACACCTTCACAAGGTTTTTTGTGCAAAAGCCAACAAGAGAAAAAACCCTAAGGAAGGACCCCAGAAATCCTAGACAGATGAGTCGATATAGCACACGCAGGAAGAAAGCTGGAGCGCTGCTAAGCAGAGCTTTCCCGATGAAGCTGGTGAGTTAACTGGGAGACGCATGAACAGAGAGGTATGGCCATGCTATTAACGACATGTTAATGGACAGGGCGTCCTGACAGATTTCAACTAACATCCCACTAGCTTGCGTGTTCTTTCCTCTACGACGAAAATCCGGAAGACGTCTAGAGTGCCGGTTTGCTCCTAACCCATGGCGCAATGAGCGTGATAGCACAGAAGGAGCTTATAAAATGAATCGAAAATTGGAGTGGTGCAAAAGATGTGACTTGTGTATGTGTGAAGATTTCATCAGCAGTTTTTACATTGGCATTATCGCTTGTTAAGTGTTTTGTTGGATTTGGTGTTTGCCTTTCAGAAGGTGTGGTGTATGTGTATCCTTAGTTGCCTTTCAATGTGCATGTAAACTTTAGGCTTCAAGAGAGAAAAATCTGTTCCGTACTGTGGTTGTAGGTAGACACAACACCACCGACTGTTTTTTTCTATCTTCAATGCTTCAAAATAGTTAGCGAAGAGATGCAAATGTTTATTTCTGGCCGATACGCACTGAGGCTAGCGAGTATTGTTATTGGTGGTATAGTAAACCATGCGTAACCTCAATTCATTTTGACTGCTGGTCGATCTTCGCTCAGATAGCTTACACATTGTGCACACACACGGACACTGAGAACTTGAGCCGTAGAGTTGCAGGTTGAAACTGCTCAGAATCTCCTTCTTCTTACGGTGGAACGACCTTGGACCGCCTCTTACCTTTCACTTTAACGTCAACCCGTCAGCAAAGCAAGTAGGATCTTGACGACGAACAGCAATATTTCCGTGTCTGCCACACTTTTTCTTTTTTTTTTTTCTTTTAACGTCCACAGCTCAACCTTCGGCACACTACACGAATTTGGATTCTTCGTTGTCGTGCTTTTGACGTTGCGTTGGGTTGTCTGCCCCTTGAACGAGAACAAATAAACTTCCGGCATTTTTTCAAAAAGAGTGGCGTAGTACATTACCCTTAGCCATTTCTTGAATAACACAAAACTTTGTAGGATTAATGATGATAACGACGAAGCCTGGATGACAGCTATAAAAGCCAACTAGGAGCCAGGCGAATAGTTTGATGATCCATTGCCAGAAGTGCACCTCTCACTATCTCATTCTTTCGTAAGCGGTGTTAGATATGTGTTAGGTTTTGCCGTGTTTGTTATGCTCGTAGACAGGCAGAGTATTGCTTGAGTAGTTATGCAAGTGAGAATGAGGCCTTCTTCTTAGACTTAGTGGGGTAAAGAGCGAAAACGCTGAAGAACGCGTAGCACTGGATAGCGTTGCACGATTCAAAGAAGAATTGCTACTTGAAGCGAACCAAAGAATGGTTCATTTCGACATTTCAAATTGTCGAAGTGATTTGAAGTATTATTTACCACTATCCAGGGATTCTGCGTGTGCAGCCGTGACAGTAGCGGCTCGTGAAGGTGCTGATGGTTTCAAGGCGCTATATACTAATGGCGTCTTCGGTATTGCTGCCCATTGCCGGGCATGGCTCACAGCAGCATCCCCTCATAAGTTATTCATGCTGGACATGCAGCCATCTGGTGCGCACAGGCTAAGACACTGTCGAGTTGCAGTTTTTATACTCTGACGGCCTTCAGTGGTGTCCGTTCCATTGGTACGCAAACCATACTTTGGACGCCGAGACGATTCCTCTGTGACATGGAGTCCGTACCCGACCGACCCAGCTCAGTGGCCCGGGCCATAGATCCACCCTCCGTCCGAGAATGCTCCTTTCATGTCTGCTTTCATTCAAGCGGGACGAAATCGCCGAGCATAGATCGTTGCAGCAAGTGGGCAGTAAGCTTGCCTGGAAGTGGAAGTGGTAAAAGAGAGAGGCTAAAACAAGAACGATGTTGTGTTTGGGCGGTTTCCGTAATTTTCGCAGCAGTATCGTTCTGCCTATTGCTGCTTATTCCATGATGAAAATATCTATGTCATTTCAGCATGGACAAACATGAACAGTAACCCACCCAGTAAAAACATCGGACTATAATGCACCAATTAATCACACACCGCTAACCGGCTTTGCCCTCTTTCCAGATCTTGGTTTCTTTTTGCTCTTTAACTGCTGTGACACTCGGAAAAATTCTAGTAGAATTCCAATGGCTCGATCTCCCGAACGGCTTTAACTGACTAACATTTGATGTGGAGAACGAGTTGTACTGTGTCCCTTCGTCTTTCGGAACAGAATACCGAGTGAAAGGCTAGTGGCGAAACCTATTCCCCAACCGGTAAACGTAGCGTGCCAGCGCCATAGCTTTGGAGGTTGGCATGCTATGGTAGCGTAGTGTAAAATTAATTGTGCTCCTGAGGAAGAATGAGTTACTTGGTTGAGTGGTGGTTTATATTGCTCGGAGCAGATCGTTGACCGAAACCGACGAGGAATGGTTGAAGCGTACTGTACAGCGAGGGAGCATTTGGTGAAGAGGGCTAAAACGAGTGAAAACAAGCTACTGCCCTTCGTGCAAGGGCTTGCTGGTACTGTGCTAGTCCTGTGACGCGGACACTGGCGAAGTCCCCCTTTTGCCCCTTCGTACTCAGCGCACTAACGGGACAGACCGACTAGCGAAGACAGCTGTAGGTGGTTGACTGGCCAAGACAGCTTTAGTGTGCTTTGCTCGGAGTTGGGTTCTGCCCCACGCTTCCACTATAAGTGATGAGGGGAGATGAAGGTTGTACGCCTGTAGATCCTAGGGCTGGGATTCACCATCCCATATGGCGATGGGCAAAGCAGTAGTGCTCGCTTCCCACTTTCTGTTAGTCCGCTTTGCGTAGCAATGAGCTGCCATCGCTGCTGCCGCGGCCGCTATTACTACTGTAATATCGAAAGAGAAGCAACTTAAATTACCTACATCTCTTTTCCGGTCGACCCGTCGTTACCGCAGAACGTACAGGCCGGAGGGGCCGGCAAAGTTGGTGCGGTAGATCAGTGGCGGGGAGCCCCCCAGACTTCCTTATAAGGGGAGTGCGCGGCCGGTCAGGCAAAGCCTACTAGGAGAGTGAAGCAGACTTGAAGGGGTATCCGAGCTTTGTCGGTATGGCCGTGGTCGCCGCGGTCCTCAGGTTCTTGGCGCGCAACCCAGAGTTGTGAGCCACTGAGTCAGATGAGAAACCGTGGTTGGGAACCACGCATCCATTGGAGGTTAAAGTGGCTACTGGGAAAGACGCATCTGGGGGTGGATATAAGGTTACTGAACACATTGGCTGCTTTACATCACTTCATAGCAGAAGGAGCCTAGTCAAAGGAGAGCGGCAGCAACGGCAGTACTGGCTGCAGAAGAAGTAGTAGTAGTAACTGCTCCGGAAACAGCAGTTCAAGCAAGTCTTTCAGGAAGTACGAAACAGAAAGAGAAAAATAGCTTTTAATTAAAACAAGTCGTTTGGAAAATCGATTCGCAATCGTCGCAATAAACGCTACTATACATTTATAGAGGTGAGAGACCGAACAGTATGCCGAGAGATGAGCCCTTCACTGAAGTTGGGCGGGACGGGCTATCCAACCATCAGTCGGCCGGTCGCTAAGCCGATCGGCCTGAGGCCTGCCGACTCTCGACTTTCCTGAGAGAAAAGCGCAAAGGAGGCCGTAAAACTCGAAAAGGTTCCAAGCAGGGTTCGCTGCCATTGTGCCTTCCTTCCAGCTTACCTGTTTTCCCTAATATTAGAGAGGCGCGTCGGCTTCACTAATATACCCTGAAGCCTCACCGTCGGTCTTTTCTCGAATTTTCGATCTACGGGCCTCAGCACTGTATAAGCTCTGCCAAGCTGTTACCTCAGAAAGGCATCCGCTGCGGCGGGACATTGCCACAGTAGCGGTAGCAGCAGATTCCGGCATGCAGAAATCGCGAGAGCTGCATTAGAATCAGGCAAACAGAGATAACGGTGCCGTACTAGCGATGGTTTGAGTCCCGTCGGCTACAGAGACGGTTTGCAGTAGACGGCTGCAGCTAAAATCGTTTTATCAATGACATTCCCAAGGCAGACGACCCTACCGAGGTAAAAGCATCATCGTCTGTTAGGCGCGGCGCGCGTTGCCAGCGGACACGATGCTTGCTTAAGAGATCTCCCGTAGGCGGAGGTTGGCGTTTACATGTAGAGCTCACACAGGGAGAAACAGCCGCAGTTGCTGCGGTAGCTAATCGCTCCGATGCCTTTGCTCACAGTGGCGGAGCATGATATCTGCGCAGAGCGGACCAAACAGTAGTGGTTAATAGCATTAGATTTTACGGATATCAATTGCTATCGGGGTAATTACAATAGAAATTGACAGTCGTACATATTACACAATATGCTGCAAAGCAACGACATAATACAAACAAAGAAACAGAATCTAGTTGCGGTCTTTTTGTTTGTCATGGAAATTTTCACGTTACGCTTATGAGAATGTTACGGTGCATAAAGCCTGTCTTCTTTTACTATCACTAGCATGTTTAAGAAAAAAAACGAATCGGAATTATAAATTGAATAATAAACGGATGATCGAGAAATAAATATATTCAACTATGATTTTTTAATAACTGCACTTGAATAATGAATAAATCGAAATTTATGTCCGGTTATTCAGAAGATCGGTACCCTCCAGCACCAGAACGACCTGTCTAGGCCCAATTTTAAATCCTTAGCATCTCATGTGTCGAAAGGAGTAAATTACCACTGCACCATCACAGGGACTATGATCTGTTTCCATACTACCCGATAGATGCATGTAACAGTACAATATTTTATAAGCTCAATTTAGTAAAACAACTTAGATAAAACGAGCGAAGTCATCTACTGCTGTCCCAAGTTATTTCCACTTCTTTTTTGTTCGTCAGCGTGCCACTGCCATATCATCTCACAGTATATACCGGCCATTTAATTGTAACGGCGCCAATGTGGAATTCATCAATAATATCCAGCATGCACATAAGTACGTCAAGTAGCAGCAGTTCGAATTGTAAAAACGAAAAAAATTTCTATTTGGATGAGTGGTAAGGGCAAATTCTATTCCACGAATTAGGTCAACCCATGCAGCACGACCAGGGCTGCAACGTATATACCGCAAAGTATCATGGGGCTGCTAAGTGAGCTACCAACTGTAAAACCTTACAATTTATTGAAATGTAACCTCTTCGCTCAGTAAAACAGCCTGCGGACACTATGTGCAGTTCGCCCTACGGCCGTTAGCATTCCTAGCAGCCGGTACCCACTGCTCCCCATGATGACAGCTATGGTTCATATGTGTGCCAATGCCAGGCTTCATTATATGGGTGGGCACCAGCATTTCGCTCAATATACCGCCATAGTTGCTGGATTGTCTCGTAGCCCCAACAACTAACTTTTTTTTCGTGTAAAAAGCGGACAATTCGCTGAGACGATTCTAGCTCTTAGCTGCCGTCGGAGGCCAGTTTTCTGCAAGGTGGCAAACAACGGCTGTGCCAGCAGATAGTCAAGAGCACAAACGAACAGAAGAGAAAAAGACGGGTGAAAATAGCAAGAGATTCCCTTTCATGCATAGTAGTTGGAGCTGGTAATATACAAATGCGATCTTCTTACGCCGCTCCCCTCTGTTGTCCTGACGCCACTCTGTTGGCAGACACCCTTCTGCACCTGGCCTAAATAGCAAAACAGGCTGTTATCAAACAGGCGTAAAGTGGTCGACGATTCTGTGGCGCGCGGAATGTATAGCTGGGAGACGTCTGCATATATCGAGCGTGACAAAACGTTTCGAAGCGTTTCAACGACAGCCACGGTGAGAATACGGGACAAGGCAAGGAGAAATTATAATTTCTCTTGCGGCTGGAAGGGATTTGTATATTATTGTTTATCTAGGGTAGTCTTCCATTTTGGCTCCTTTTTTTTTTGGGGGGGGGGGGGGGTAGATGTCGTCTCTGGGACGTAGTGATAGCAACTAATAGTCTGTATAGAATGTTTTGCCTACTTATAATATAAGACACTTTTACAGCGTGGTTATGTGATATCTGGTTTTGCACTAGAGAAGATTTAGCAGTATGTAAAATGATGTTATTTATGGTTATGTCCAAGTCAAGAATAGTATCTCTTTTAAGACACGGTACTTAAACAACCCAGAGCTGCAGGTTGGTTTTAATACCGCATTGCCACCTTGAATCCCCTACTACAGAGTTGAGATTTGCCTGACTCGGCCAGCGGAGGTCGCTTATATCAGGGCCTGCAAGCTAGAACTGTAGAAAGAGAATGTTGAACGAAAGAGCCCGATAGACTGGGACCTTAAATAATTTCAAAATGAACGTCATTTCTTGGTACATGCAGTTGCTATATATCTATATATTGGTTCGCCACTTTTAGACATTTTGTATGACGGTGCAGCTGCTTAGGAAGCACCACCCCACTGAACGGACATTCCCGGTTGTTTCCGTCATCTTCTTATACAGGTTCCTTATGGGAGAGAAGTTTGTCGAAGGGCATGGACCGGGTCAGAGCTACCACCATCTTGGTTTGATATTAACAAAGTCTTAATTGACTTGAGTCGTTCCCCCTATGCTAGGGAGTTATAATAGAGCACGGGTGGCCGCAGGTGAAAATGATAGCGTGAACGGAAACCACTTTGAGAAACATCAAAAGCGTTATAAGAGAGCCGCACGATTTCCGAGTGTCGGCCGGGCACACAGTTTAACCATCGTTACAGATGACTAGTGGATGATGCCTATATTAAATGATCTGTCTTAGAAAGTATAGAAGTTCTATAGGAAAGTCTAACTGTTAGTGTAACTTAGGGTTGGCTGTGTTTTCTCTATTTTTTAGTATTTCGTACGGTAATCAAGACATTCTTAAATTAGCCCAGCAGTATAACATTAATATAGGCTCGACTCGACACATTTTCTCGACTGATGTGTCTTCCGGCACCATCTGTTATATTCGGGCATAATTAATGTTCAGCTAAACATCTCTAAATTAAGCAATACATAGGAACTTATGTCCAAATTTTATAAAAGGAAATTTCGAGACTGGAAAGCTAATTTCAATGTGTAACGCCGGACTTTAACGCCCAGAAGAAGTAAGTGGCCACTGTTTCCATACCAACTAGTGTCCGTTCGTTAACATCAGACCCAGGTATCATCTCTCACAAACAAGCTCCGCCAGCAATCGAGCAGCGATATCTTGATGCAGAATTGCCTTTATATTTATAATAATATAATATTATTTTTAATATTAAACTATCAATTACTAATTCTGAGCAGTTATCGATTATATGGAGAAGATCAGACCGGCTTCTATTCAACTGACTAGTGAGTTCAATGGGTTTGGCAGTAATCATTTCTAAGTTACTTTAATTCTCCGATTTTGCCGTTGCGTAAAAAGAGCTTAGCATGAGTGTATTCCCTGTAATCGGGCGATATTAGAGCGCACATAGAGGAATCAAAGTCTGACTAGCTAACGAGTTATTATGCGATACTTAAGTAGAGAAAGCCTATACTATCACGACTTGTACAGTTACCACGAACTTGTTTTTTTGTTTTCTATTAGATTACTGCCTTTTTGATAGATCAGGTTAACGAAAAACCGGCTGATTCGGTTCCGGCACCTGCCTAGCGACCGTGATCGCAGATTGAGGCAACCGCAAAATTGGATTGATCACAAAACCAGTCGCCGTCGCACTTGCGTTAGTGGTACGAGTGCCCCTGGAAGATTGAAGCGAATAGAAAAGGCAGCGCCACTCAGTGTAAGAGTAAAAGGGCCCAAATCAGTGAATCGGCAAACTTTGCTTTCAACTTCCATTTGCAGTCCAAACCATGGAGCCGCTGGAGGAAAGGTCAGTCGGCCGGCGACGGCGGCAGCTGCGTTCAGCAATAGTGAAAAATTCAGGCCGTTTGATCCCAAATGCAGCAGGAAACCGTTTAGCTGTATACTGCCATTATGTTTTCGAGAATCTATATATATATATATAGCGCACCAAACGCTGTGTATATGGGTGTTTGAGTATTGGTTCATTCACGCCTGTATGCTGCTGGAGATCTGGTTTTTTTATCGGAAAATTCTGCCGCGAACGAAACACCGGCTTTCCCGGATCGTTCCTGTTGCCACTGGCTTCCATCTTCGGTTCCCTGTAAGCGCTACGGTCGTCGCAACCGCTTTCATGGATTTTTGCCTCCTATTGCTATAACACTACTATCTCGCACCATATCGTCGATCTTTAAAGATGGCCCACAATGACTCCAAGTATGAGAACTAGCTGCGAAACACTCTCTGTACAGAGCCACTACAACCATTGACGTTCGTACAATATCTACGTTTATACGTTTGTATGCATGTCACCCCTGGTGCTTGCGCCTGTTCGCGGGCCTCTGATTGCCGTCGCCACCTTCCAATGATAGCTACTGCCCGTGGGTGGTGCCGAGACCTCACAGTACCCCGAAATACAACACAACATAATAACTTATCCGCCCAACAGCAGGCCGGACCTTTATTCCTACTGCTAGCTCTGATCGAATATTTTCTTTTAAAGCATAACTTTGCAAATTTTTATTTTCTGCCTACTTTACAAGTTGTGCCTTTTCTGTTCTCATTAGTACCAGCCTGGCAGGCCTACGTGTTAATGGATGATGGGCTTTTCTATCTTGCGCAATCGTATTTCGTAATGGACGTACAAGGAGAAATTAACAGTTAGAAAGCTAGGTGCGAGTCTTGCTAGAGGACACTTTAATGGGGAGAGGTGGTACTACATTGGAAAACGAATAGGAACCTACCAGTGACATACAGCAGGGGCTACCCGTCGCCTCAGCAGGAACGATCCAGGAAGCAGCTTCGCGCCAAGTGGGCAAAGTAGTGGGAGTGGTAGGAACTTGGGAGTCGGTCCTCTCTTACTTTGGTCGGCCCTCGTGTTTCACTATTTGTCGATTTTCCTATCTCTTGAGTGCACAGCTGCCGATCGCTGGCAGGCGGTTGCTGTCAATGGGGAGTTGGGCGCACATCGAGTTCCACCTGCGGCCGTCCATACGAATCGTCGGCCGGAGCAAGCGGCATACAGTCATACCTACCGGGCTCGAATGAGAAGATTGAAGAAAAAGGGAAAGCCTTGTTCCCTGCCCCTCGTGGGCAACACCATAAGGGGTAGGAGTTAGGACTCTGCCTTTCAGGCCTGTGCCTCACCACTCACCTGACTGACCATAGTTGACAGACTAGTCCTAGTCGAGTGTATACTATGGAGGAGGATGGGCACTGGATGGCGGCGAACACGCAGACGGAAGGAAATTGTGGATGGGACGCGTAACGATAATTGGGCTGCGGGGCTCAAGGGGCAAAGGAAAGGCAATTGAAAGACAATGCAGCTACTACTCGACGGGTCACTTATTTCGTGGCTACTGTTTCCTTTTAGCCCTAGCTATTCCCCGTATTCTTACCGCTGCCCCAACGCTGCGTCAGTTTGTCCCTACTTTTTCCCCCTACCACTCCCCCGAACCATCCATACTCTCCATTGCCATTTTATGAGAGAGCCGTACAGCCAGTGTAGTCCCTTCTTACCCTGCTGCTTCTGTGCTACAACTATTTCAGCCTGCTCAGAGTCCTCGAACAGGCGTGGCGGAGGCGGCAGCCTTGACGTCGGCGTCGGCCACCCCATGAAAAATGGATCACTCAGCAGCGCCCTTGTTCATTGCCACAGCAGCTTCTACGGCGCTGCTGGGACTGGCCGTCTGTCTTACTGTTAAGTTCCGGACGAGCATAGCAAAACGAGGTGGATGTTGGCTCATTGGACGATAGACTAGTAGGAAAAGGCGATCGCAAGAGATAGAGCGAGCCATACGGGAAAAAAAAAAAGAGAAATAAGAGGGGAGCAAAACGAGGAAGGGAGGCGGACACAGATAAAAAACGGAGAACGCGCGGAAGTGACAGAGCAAGTGCTTAGTGAATAGATGGACAAAAAGGATTCGGAGTTTGCTCACTGGTGGCGGCCACTCGACGGTAGAAAAAGCGTATGGAACGTTTAACTGTTACTGCGCCTACAAATGCTTACTAAACTTACAGCTTCACTAGTCCGATCTGGTCTAGAGTCCCAATTAAAGCTATCTCCACTAACTACGACTAAGATCGGTAACTAGCCTAAAAAGCCATTACTAGTGTTCTAGGTTAAGTAACACTGGATAACATTACAAGAGGCCGAAACATCGGTTAGAGCTAACGAAGGACAAGCTGCGCGACTGCAACGGAAGGCCTATTAGATTAGTATAGAGTAAAGATAGTTCTGGCTTGTTATTTTCCTTTTTTGTTTCTCGAAGAAAGCAGGATATGAGCGGTTCATTGGAATATGACATTGTTGGTGATAATAATACAATATCAGAGCCTCCAATAGTTGCACTAAAATAGTCGGTCTTTTGCATAAATTTAACAGGACGAATTGTTAGGATGGATGAGTCTAGCGAAGTCTACAGCGAATTAGCACACTTCATATTCACCTCTTAATGTTAGAAACTTGAAAGCACAATTGGAAATTCTGGAAAATATGAAAACAGACAATGTCCTAAGTTACTCAGAGCCAATGAATCCATGGTCGGCTTAGGTTGTCTTAGCAAGGCAGGTTCTGCTATAGCAGGAATTCACAACGAAAAATTTATAGATTCAATTAGCTGCAAAACGGCGATGGAGTAATCGACATAGAGCACCCTTGCATTCTTGTTTCCTCAAGAACTTCAGCATTTACCTTTCCTACTATGTATGTGATGATGATTGTGCTAACAATTAGCTAGAATTGACAACCGCTCTAATTAGGTGAAGGCCAGATTATTCAGCGCATTGTACACGCGTATTTAGCAAAAAAAATTCTTTTCGTTAACATAGCGATATGGTTATTAGGCTTTAATAGACATTTTATCTTGATTGTTAGATCGATCTCACTGATGGATCGTACCCGGTGTTACATCAGAAACGTACGGTTTTTCTCTATCGCTAAGATAATTCCGACACTCATCGTTTCAATTTTTTCCATTATTTCGCTATTTGCGGCTAGCATTGGCTGCTTTGGCACGATATTTGGCCCTCAAGGTTTCCATCTTTCGATGATTTTAGTTTAAATCTATGACGTCCGTTGAACAATCACTGGTGGCATGGACTAACTTGCTCCTGTAGCTTGCGCGTTGATCTTATACGACCCTTGCTTTGCTACTGCCCTATACCACTTAGCGTCATCTTCCATTAACGAGAGAGACCAATGAAGCAGGGATCAGGAGGTGGCGGTGAAATCGAGAGCAGCTAAACTCCTAGAAGCAGGAAGGACCTGTTTCTAGGCGCCTTCTACATGCTTGAACTAGCTGTGGCAGTTGAGAGGTTCGCACTTCTCACGACGACGTGGCAGTAGTGGAAAGGCAGCCACTTTCGTTCATTCTTTGACTTGGTTAGGTCCTTCTTGGAATCTTTGCGTTCGTTGGTTTACCACGAGCGACTACAACTGCTGCTAGCGCGTCTGCAGCAGCGACGACGATCCGTCAGGCTCGTCGTTATTTTAAAATAGGGCCCGCGGCAAGGCACTTCAAAGCGAATAAACTGGCGAACTAACGGGGCCTGCCAGCAGGCGCTGCTTCGGCTCGAAGAGGACAAGAGACTGTCGGAACTGGTGAGTCTGGCTCTGGCTTGGACCTGATCCCGATTGGCTCAGTGTGGTATCGTCGTCGCCCTGTTTTGGGCCCATCGGATTTGGAGAAGATCTCTTTTCTTGAGGCAAGCCTTCCGTCTTGCTTCTCGATGCTTTCGCCTTTTCTTCGTCAGTAGCTCAACTTTACAGGGCGTTCTAGCACGCACCTTGCTCTCAATTCCACTGATCTCAGGCCAAAGACGAATCCAGCACGCGGAACCTGATAGGTTCGGTTTTTCTTTGTCCCATTCAGTTTCCCAGCTTCCTGGTTGCGTCAGTTTCCCGTTCATCGCCTCGCACGACCACGAACGCCGCCGCCTTCATCACTGGTGCATGTG
The DNA here is from genome assembly GCF_002532875.2 of Varroa jacobsoni. NCBI lineage: Eukaryota > Metazoa > Arthropoda > Arachnida > Mesostigmata > Varroidae > Varroa > Varroa jacobsoni. The sequence goes on along the minus strand of NW_019214414.1, from coordinate 116,077 downwards.
CTGCGTTGTTCTGCTGCGCCTCTCAGCACTGCTTACGTTCGCCGCCTTGTCGCTCGCTATCGGCGCTATGAATGAAAATGAACAAGCCGCACTTGACAGCGCGAAGTTCGTCCCTTTCCGGCCGCTCTCGTGTAAAAGCCATCGGCAGGAAAGCGGTCGGGAAACGGGGACGAAAAGGGTAGTAAGGGACAAAGGAGAGCAGACAGCCTTGCTTGTGCTAAGAACCAGCCAGACTGTGCGCTGTGCTCTGTGTGAGAGTCGTGCTGTGCAAAAAAGAGACCGCGGAACCGAGAGAAAAGCAGAAGCGGAAGCGAAGAAAACCGACGAACGTGGATTTTCGTTTCGATCCCAGGCCTCGCGATGTCCTTTCGGGCCTCGGTGCCCCTTGCTATTTATGGAAAGAAGCCTAGTTGCTCCCGCTGCTGCTACAAGGTCTTCAAGACTAAGACAACGATCCGTACGAACGAGTTACTGCGGCGTCGATGCGAGCGAAAGAGGCAGTAGTTTCAAACGCTGAGCTTCCATCAGTGATCCTTCGTACCGTGGAATCCCGGTAAAGTGGCGTACTGCTGCCTCTGCGCTTGGGCCTGCTATTATAAGCTGCTTGCTAAAAAACGGTGCATGTTAGTGTATGTGCGTGTTTTCATATACGCCGACAATGGTGTAGGTCAAGCTGGGGTGTTGGCCGCCGCTTCACTTTGAAAACTGACGTTAAAGTGCATAAAATTAAACGGAACAAGCATGGTATCGTGCAATTGTAAACACTGTAGAACCCGCTAAAGAATTTCGATAAGAATATCGCCGTGGTCTCCAATTGCTAGCTGGTCGATCATCTAGGCTATGAGCGAGCCCAGATGGCACAGTTCAACCGCCGCAAGTAGTAGGCCGCCCATATCGGTGACCACACTTAAACTCTTCAATTAGTGATACCGAAGTGGGCGGATATCATTGGAGGGTTTGGAATGAGACAATTTCTTGAATTGGTTGAAATCAGTTGCGGACTGCTACTGCATAATCGTATCGCTACTTCACTTCGAGCTAAAACTTCTCGAGTGAGATGACAAGATTTCGATATACTTGAAAGCGTTTAGTTTTTACCGTCTATCTTCGGTTGAATCTAGCAAAACAGCTTCTATTGACTGATTGGATGTGTCTTCAAGGGAACCTTTTTTAACCACATGAAAATGCAAAATGAAAAAAGAACGAAAAAGGAAAAACACATATAGTCCTTTGAGTGAAGTTCACATGCAAGATTACATATATATAATTTCGACATGCCCTCGTTCTGCTTGCATGCTCAGCAGTTACGTAGCTTCCAAATACCCATCAAGAAGCATCCTTCTGCTTACTAGCTAGCACATGCGCCAACCCGCTTATATGGTTACAAGCAAAAGGTTTATATGAGCCGTTCGCTACGGTTCTTCTACACTTAGCTTGATAGCCGAACAGACGAAGAATGAGATCGTCGATCTCGTCGCCAACGGCTTGGGGCCAAGCTGCTATCATTTTATAGCCGTCATTTCGGCGAAACTTAATTAGATCTCCGTGAAACTAACAGGGAGCACCAAGATTTGTCCACACCGCCTTTGAGGACGGTAACGGTGTGCCAATGGCCCCGCTAATTTCGATTGACCGAAGATACAAACGAGGTAAACGCCCAGTCGCTTTGCTTGCATAGATGAAGGTGGGCATAAAAGGCGCCAGCGATTCTTACGTTTCCCTTGGTTTTAACATACGATGAAAGACGTTGTAGGAAAACTGTCCTTCTAGCGGGGATGGTGCAACCTGATCTGTCACTTTGCTCTTTGTGTCCAGTTTATCGTTAAGGTCCGCGTATATACGCCATCTATCTAGCTGGGTTTCTTTGAGTAGTAATATGAATGCACACTAGGGATGTCGTTAATATTGTTGTCGGGATGTTGCTCGTATTATGCCGAGGTTCACTCTTCTTACGTATCACAGTGTTATAACAACAGATAACACGTTGACCATGACGTTCTCAACTCCGCTATTCATATAATAATAATAAATTACGTTGTACTACATATCTATAGCAGTAACGCTGCATCGCTAGTCATAAATGTTCGTCAGGTGTTCATCATTGTCATTTCATAATTCTGACTCTCGATATATTACGGTTACTATTACTTATTACTGTTGGCTTCCATGGGATGAGATCCAAGTAAGGGATCAGGCGAGAGAAAACTATCCACAACACTCTGGTAATCTAAAACAAGTACAAGCAAGCTATGCTCTCACAGATGTTCTTCGTTTTCTGTTGAGTTCGTCTCGTTCCGCGCCGTGGCGCCGTGTTAGTGTCATCGTTTTCACTGTTTCCGAGACCCGTTCGCCGGCATTGTCGACTTCCCCGATTCCCGACTACAGCTGCCCATTCGCCTCTTTTGACGCAATGCAATTAGGTTTACTGCAGCCTATGCTATGTCGCTGCTGCTAGCGGCAGAGACGCCAGCAAGAGCCTTTGCGAGAGGCCAATGACGATGGAGGCAGAAACTGACGTCGAAGGCAACGCCGCGTCTGGGACAGTGGTCGGAAGACGAAACGGCAATATACAGGGCAAAGGGGGGACAAAGGCAGCAGCGCTGATGCAAAGACCGCCCAACCTGAGTTTCGCTGTCTGTCAAGCGGACAGAGTAAACCCAGGCGGGGCACTTTTGGTTACGGGCTTTGAGGACCTAGGGGGCTTCGCCTGCGCAGACACGGAGCCCGAGAGTCGAAGCAGAGGGGACTAACTGCGAAAAGAAGCAGCGGCGGCGAAAATGGTAGCAGCGGCAAGCTGAGATGTTGTTATTTCAAAATCGGATCATGTCATCTTCCTGAACCTCTTTCTCTCATTCGCTTCTTCCGCAGTCGCTCCTCTCGTACGGCAGCAGTAGTTGTGGCAGCTATGGAGCACCACTGAAGGCTGATGTTCTATAATACAGCTGTGCCGTTACTGCTGGAAGCAGCTCAACCCGGGAGAGCCGTCCGTCACTACATTCTCGCCGCCTGTCCATCAGGCAGTAGCAGAAAGAGCAAGCTCCTTGCCGGTGTCATGACTGTATTCGAGCGAAGGTTTCCGTTTCCTTCCTATCCAGCCTGGTCTCATACTGCTTTTTTCCTACCCCTGATCTTCCGTCGGCCTTCATGAGCAGCGGTGCTGGCGGCGGTTGTTCGGATCCTCTGGTGAAGCCTGCTTCTTTTTTCTCTTCACTTCAACCTCACGCACCCACTTCTCGTCGTTTGCCCATCTTTTTCTGCCAGCAAGCTTGCTGGCTCTATTCAGGATTTCTCTTTGCACCAATGCTCTTGGTGCTTCTCGTCTGGCGTAGGGCCGGGCTATAACGCTGGTGGGTCTGATAGCTGACTTCGTATCGCGTCCTGTACGGCGCCGCAAAGCTTGCCTTGTTTCTTCCTGGCACTTCTCCGTCTACCCGCGATATTGTGTCCCCCGTAGCTCTTGCAAACCCACTTTGCCCCACGCCCTACATCCCCTCCTCCTTTTTCTCAACATCGTCGGAACACGACACAACCTTGTGTATCAGCAGCAGCAGCAGCAGAGTCATAATCCTCTTTGGATTGATACAACTCAGACTCCTCTTCTTCGGTTCTTGTCATCTCAAAACGTTGCTCATCTCAAGCTTGCCCCATTGCGATTCGCCCTTCTCTTCAGCCACACATCGGACTTGCTGCTCCTGCCTCCAAAGCCGGCATCACCGGCGTTGTTGGCGCTTTTACTTGCTGTACTGCTGTGTTCGAGTTGCGATGGGGTTCAAATGGGCAAGCTGCCACCCCCGCTTCTGTAGCAGGTTAACATCGGTTGAAACATCACATACAGATTTGACGATACACGCCATGTTGGCATGTTTATTAATGTTTCGAGATCACTGCGAGCGTTGTTGTTTTCGTTGTCGATGTTTTTATTCGGCAGTTTTGACTTGTTCGAAAGTTAGGGGACTGAGCGTGTTTATCTATAAATGTTTGTGTGTCTTAAAACGAAGGTATGGTTTGGGAGAAGTGTATGTATATATATTCCAGTAAGCGTACTCCAGGGGTAACTAAACAATTAAAGAGCTAATTACAAAGCAGTGATATTAGCAGAATTATTTCTTATCTTAATATGAATGTAACTGCAGCAAGAAGCGTGTTTGCTTTAGCGACCTTCATTGTTTCATATAACCATGGTATGGTATCCAAGAGCATATTCACCCACTTACCGTTATTTACCATAGTGTTGGCCATAATAAAGTGGCAAATAAACAACACCAACGAAATTGTTGTTTCGACAGCGGACATATAAGTCCAACTTTCGTTGTGGATCATCCAGTTGAAATCTGTTTTAGCTGCTTCGCTGTTTTCAGCGACAAGCGTGAAAACTAAAGAAATAGGTTAGTAGCTTTTCTTTTGCAGCGCAAGCACCGTCTTCTTTAGCAAAGATGAAACTGCGGGAACATAATCGAATCATACTCATTAGCACAACTTTAGCGTAGAGGGCCTGAATCCTAGCGTACCGTCTTCACTATCGTCGCAGCTTCTGTCGAGCGGACCGACAAGAAGCAAGAAGAACTAGATGGAGAAGGGGACAAAGATTCGAGCGGCAGTTCTCCGAGTTCGTCAAGACGCCCGCTGACTAGACAAGCCGCTCATTGTCTGGGTGAGTGCGGTGCCTGGCCGGTCACACGGCGACTTCGCCACCGCTTTCTCGTTAATACCTCAAGCATGAGCGCAGTACTAACTTGAGACCTGCCTTACTCTAAAGACCGTTACCGTTCGCTTTGTAGCGGCAGCCAAGACTTCGACCATGCGAGCAATTTGTTCAATGTTGATGATAGCCCTATTACCAACATCTATATTAAGATGCTTATAAAGAAACTGACTGGTGTTAGCAAGGAGCAGGGCTCAAACCCAAATACAATAGCCCACTTCGGAAGTTCCTACACTTACCAACCTTTAAACAGCAGGCATGTAACGAAAGCAAAAGCGGTAATATTAGTAAGAACCGGTTATGTAATAGGCAAACTTTCGTTTTTCATTTGTGGAGGCCGTCTAAAAATCTCCTGACGTGCATTCAAAAAACATTATATCTGCATGGACGCTGAAATTTTCCTGCCTAGGCTAGCATCATGCACCCAGTTCAGAATGCCTAACTTATACTTGCAATGTAAGTAGCGTGCATACAGGAGCGTGCAGTAAAGATGTGCCGTCTGCCTATAAGAAACACTGATTAGTTCACAGGACACGCCGATCTGTGGGACCTACGGAGCTTTGGAACAGTCTTTTTGTATCGTGCGCTCCTCAACCAAACAATACAGGTATATGGTTTTACTGGCGGTATTATAGGCTTCGTCATAGTGTTCTTCGCTGTCCAAACCCATCTTCTAGTAAGAAAGACGACGCAGCCGAATGAAGACATGTAGAAAGAGAAAGGGAAAAATCCCACAAAAGAGCTGTTCGCCATGACTAACGAACGGACCAAAACAAGCCCTAGTAGGCCACACCCGTCCTATAGCTATCTGCCATACAGGAGAGAACCCTAGTCCACCTTCTTGTAGAGGGTTTACAATGACGAGACAGCCAAGGCTGGTCCAACACACTGAAAAAACGAGCTGTTGAGCGAAGAGAAAAAGTAAGATAGAGCGCATACTTGCGCGTCTATAATAATAATCTCGAAATAAGTGATAACAGCGGAGACCGATAGGCCAAGAAAGGAGCGGACAAGTCCCTAACCCCCAAAGGCGTCCAGGTAATGATAGGTGGCGCGTCGTTATTGGACGAGAAATGGCGGCTAGAAGTTGTACCTCTGCCGGTTTCAGGGGTGTCTGGGCGACGTCAAAAAGACCCTGGCAAACAGGGCGACACCAACCAGGCAAGGCGATGGATGGCAAAGGCGGTGGGCATGGCCCAAAGCCCCAACACCGTACAGTCCGTTGCGTAAATTACATTATGCCACTGGTAGCAGAAGCAGCAGTAGCAGCAAATTCTATGCAAGGGACACTGAGAAGACGCTTGTAAACTAGACTTACTGTCGGCTGCCTAACATATTAATCGTTACTTACAGAGCGAGTTACAAATTTAAGGTGCATGTGGGTATATATGCATTTAATACTAATCTGTATTATAGTTAACAACAGTTATATAAAAATAATTAGGTTTCTTAGAATACATGGTGCGCCGCCCGAACTAAAACAACAAATGGAAGGTTCTGCCAACGAATATGTTTGGTTACAGTAACTTTCAATAATATAACTTTATCTAGTATAACTGTTATGCGATAATTATCAATACACGGTGAGCGCCACTACTTTACCGCTGCAAAAATCTCAAGTATGAAACCGATATCGTTTGGGGATTTATGAATGTTAGCTGAACTACTAGTGGGTTCCGTTATCTTCGAAATGATCAAATAATGCGATTGTTATATGAATATAGGTAACAGGGAATAACTCTACTTATTATAAGCCATGTCATAAAAAGCAACAACTAGTATTTTAATCCACATACACTTTAATTACACATCCGTTGAATACAGTTTCAGCACTCACTGAGTGTAAGGCGTCACAAGAAGTCTGGTTCTAACGCTAAGATTTCTGCGTATCTGTGCTCGATTCAATCACAATAACGAGGAACTTCATAACAGCTGGCACAGTGTTCAGGCCGTATTTACGATAGATATCCTAGCAAAGTAAGATAATCGATGGATAAATAGTATACATATTGACGTCTTCGAATCAGCTGAGCCTCTGCCAGCTTCGGTCCATCACTTTGTGACCAGTAAAAAGAGCAATAGAGAATTTCTGCAGTCCGTTTTGCCTACGAAGGTATAAGTGGTATGAGAAGGGTCGTGATCAACAAGTGGCATCGATAGCTTCGATCGGAAATTACTCATATAGAGAACCAGTAACGTTCGAGTTTCCTCGTCAAATTAAATACACTTACCAGCAGCAGGGCTGGCTACTCTCTAGTGGTTTTTGCAGACGTAGAATGACCTATAGGGTGTGGCAATCACTGACTTGCCTGACCGCCGCCTCGGTCGAAACGATACAACATTCCGGAAAACCTGTCGATTCATCTTTTGCCCCGCGCATGAATTGTGCTAGCAATATTGCGCAAGACTTCGATACATGGTCTACGATATTATCGGGCCCTTATACACACGTTACTGTTAACGGCAGCAGTAACACAGTGTCGCCTTACTACGAGAACTAGGAGATGAAATTAGGCCGAAAATTACCTTTTCTGAGAATAGCCTGTACGACGCAGAAAGAGACGCATCTAAACTTTCAGCTAGTAAGATAATTGGGTCACACTGCAGTATTCTCTTCCTTGCAAAACGAAAAAACAATTCTCGGCAGAAGATAAGCAGATCATCAGGCAGGCGAACAGCGAAAAGTAGGTAAGATGATGACGTTGTTACGTTTCCGCGAATAAATCAGCTGATGTTGATCGAACTAGAACATACACGCCTATAGACTAAAGAGCACCCGGAATTTGCTAAATCGTATGCTTGAATTATTCATACTTGTTACTAGTACTATCCTTAATCTAATATACATATATACATATGAGACTTTAGTCCTATTCCTTACATTATGACAACAAGGTTACTTCCTGGCGTTGGTCCTTACCAACGCAAAAAAATCTGCAGGTTAACGTGACGAAGCTCAACTTCCATTTTGGCCAAATTACTTGTCGACCAGGTGGTAGCTATTTTCGACTATGTTATCGCTTGCTTACTTGCAATGTGTAGCCCGATTATTATATTATATTAGCCCATATATTATGATATTATATTAGCTCAGTTTAAGCAAACACGTCATCTGAAGCAACGTCTTCGATTGCGTCGCCGCCGAGCATAGTACCTGCTTCCCTTATCCCAATAACCATCCCTTACGTCAAGTTCTGTTGGCCGACCGACCAAGCGGCGAACTTTATCGAGCTAGCCGAGGCCTGTGTCCTGGCGATAGTCTAGGACTTTACGTAAGCTTAAAAAACTCTCTCTTCTTTGTTCTCTTTTGTTCGTTTCCCCCCGTCGAAATGCCCGCCAACGATTACGGCCACGACGCGTCGAAAAAGAATGGCCATCAGGGCATTTTATGCAATTTTCTTCTATTGTACCCCTACTGGCAAAATCCCACAAATATCTGGCCCTGTCTCTCTAGTCAACTTCGCCACGTTCCCGAGAGAAAATAAAGGTTTCTACTATATATATATATATATATATATACTACTTCTGGGTCCACCAACTTGCAAAGGCTGCCTGCCGTTGCCTGCGTCAACCCATACGCAAAAGCATGGACACCTTATTTTCCCTAGAAGCCCTTGCGCAACATCTGTTTAACGAAAAAAGGGGCGCGGAAGCTTGGTCAGAGCAGGTACCTAGTGTATACTCCGTCTGACCCAATGTCGACGTGTCTACGCGCCGAGTCGAAACCGCCGTGGATTGAGGCTTGTGACGCGGCTCGCGTGAGGAACGGCCATTTATCGGACATGAAAAACTTCTCTGATCGAGGTTGGCACTATCTCTTTCTCCCCAAATCTTTCTCTCTTCTCCGAGAATTCCTGCCTTGTACCCACCAAGCGGACTTCGCCGCTCCTGCTTTCGTTTGGTTTATAGCGGCTTACGATCCACCAAGCAGGGAAATAAACAACAGCCGATGGCGGTTCTCTTTTTACTTATTCTCTCACGGGTGTCCGAATGGAGGCTGCGTTTGGAAAACGAGACCGACTGGATAGCGGTCGATACGTTAGTTGACCAGGGAAGAGGGTAGGGGTTAACACACGCTGGGATTACACCAGAGCGAATCTTTTCATTTGCACGGCACAACAAGGATGTTTTTTGCTGTTGCTAGGGCCGCTCACGCCGCTGCCGCAAGCGCAGTGTAATCCCCTTATCTTTTCTTCTTCTTAAGTTGGGTGTTGTTTCGGTCCGCTGGCGCTTGTACGTTGCTCACTGCCGGCAAGCCAACAAAGGCCGGAGCAGCCTTAGCCTAAATCGCTTTCGTCAGACATCTATGCATAGGACAACCCTGCGATCGTAACAGCAGACGCGAAGAGGGACTAGCCGCGGAATGGGGCAGGCAGCGGTAACGCGACCGCCGACCACCGTAGCTCGTTTACATTTTCCAGCAAATATGCTTCCTAACGGATTCCGAAAATCGCATGAAATCTTGCTTACTCTGTACGCATGTTTGGCCGGCTGTATGGCAACGGCGACTAAGTAGGAGGAAGTCGAGGTGGAGCATGTAGGCAAGATCGATCCATTCATGGAGATCAACGTTGCTACACACCGACAAAACCCCTACCAGTGCACTGCATTCGTGCAGGCCATAGATGCTTCGCCTTGTACCAAATAAGTAAAAACGCATGTGTTTAAATATCGTTCGGGACAGTAAAGAAACTGAATAGATGTATTAGTCAGAAATGTACCTCGGTAATGCTACACTATCAACATGTTTTCCTCTAAACCGAATGTGAGGTAGGGCCTAGGCTCAAGAGCGAGCATAGGCACACGATTTGTTTTGTGCTAGAAAAAACTAGATCCACACATACACTCGCTTAAATTCTCAGGATGTGTGTAAGAATGAGAACATACAGTCAGGATAAATGTAGAAAATAAAGCGATATACATACATTTTCCTTATGGAGGCAATTGTGCAGGCGTTAACTATGTAATTTTTTCTTATTGCAGTGTTGAAAATGCCGATCGAGGTGAGCGTAACGGACAGCATCGCCAACCTAGGCGGCACCGCTATCCTTCGCTGCCTCATACACCCGCCGGCGATGCGGCAGATGGCCAACATAACGGGCTGGTCGACCGATGACGATATGACGATCGTTCCATCAAACGCCAAATGTATGTACTCACTTTTAAAATATAGGTACTTGTAAATACATATACTCGCCACATATTGGACCATCGTCTCTTGGCAAGTTCTCAAAGCGACTATTGTTATTAACATAATACACTACAATACACAGAACGGGCAGCGCATAAACTTGTCCGTCGTACTACAGGGTAAAAAGGCTTCTAAAGGTTTAAAGTTTTCGCAAGACAATGTTTACGTTGCTTCGCCATTGTGCCGTTACAACAATCCCACCTGCGTCATGAAACACACATAACTATACTCGATGAACCGGTTGGATTGTAGCTACGGATGACTGAAATGTTGATGGGCGCGGGCGACAATTCACAGCAGTGCTAAAGGCTAGGAGGAGAGCCGTTTTCGCTTATCGATCTTTAAACACAACAACTGCTAACGTTGACGAAGTTAGAGGCTGCAATAGGTTTCCCAATGAGTCACCTTTTTCAGCTCGTCGTCTACAGCTCGTGCAAGTACTTCAGGCGAGTTACCAGCTCAATGCATAGTCTAGTCTACGTGAAGTTCCACAGGCGTAACGCCACTATTCACGTTCGGTCTGACTGCCTCTCCTCAATCCTGATTAGCTAGCCAACATAAACAGCTATTATATAAACAGACGATTTATGGTGCGCTTATAACGCGATACGGAATACAATTGAACGAGGGTATTATATGAACAGATGCAGATACAGGTGCTTTGTTTCCCTAAGTAAGTACATCACGGACCGAATGCTTTGACGTGATATTGGTGAGAATCTGACCATAAACCCGTCGTTTGATTAAAGGCCTTGTAAACTTGGAAATATAGCCATATAAAGCAGTTTAATTTTCTTTTTATTCAGTAATCTATTTTCTGTGAATCTCTTTATTAACTTCTTCGCACTGTTTGACACAGGGTCTGCATTATATTATATTATACGCACAGAAAAGCCTTCTGAAATTTCTTAGGGAGACACTAATGGTACAGACCGACAATTCTCCATAGAGTCTACATTTTACAGGCTCACAAATTCACCGGAATAACTCAAAAACCAGTTTTTAATACACCTAGGTTTTTTTTATACAGGAAGTAGTGGACAAACTGGCAACGAGGCCGTCCAGATAGAATTAGTTGGTTGAGACCATTTTCCATCTTTTAAGTTTTTTGGCCGTTTTGAGCCTTCACATTTTTTAAGCTCTTGACCCGCTACCAGCTTAAAATTTGATTCAGTTGATTTTTTTTTTTATATATTACACTCGAACGACACTTTAGTACGCTTATGCCTGCTAAAATGTTCATTGCAGATTAAAAAAAATATATTAAAATAACTAGTGAGTTGTTTCTGTCCTGATTCGAAGCCACAATCGCAGCGGATAGTGGTGATATTGCATGAACATGATTGCCAAAAATAAGATTTGTAGCTTATGCGGAAAATTTGTTGCAAAGTCGTTTTTTTAAATAGGACTTCACGAACGAAGTATATGAAAAATTTTCAATTTGACCACTTATTCAATATGACCAATATATTGCATATATAGATGTAAATAAAGCCACTTTCTGACCAATTACTCGATCCATCATTGATCTTCTAACACCAATTTTTTCTCATGTCCTTTGTTTTGTCGGGTCCTCGTCGGCCTCTAATGACCATCGTTCGCTGTACGCTTCAACACTTGACTGGATATCGGGCCCAATTCTGTCGCTCAAAAATAACTCTACTTACCACTTTATGCATGCAGCATTCAGTACGCCCCGCTACCAGGCGTTCCTCAATGGGTTGCTGCTTATTTCGGGCGTAACGAGAGCGGACGAACGTCGCCGGTTCCGCTGCGTTGTGGAGAACTCGATCACTGGCGAGAAGATGGAGTCTCAGGCCTGGGGCAAAGTGATTGTCACTGGTGAGTCATCGTTCTATGCACAAACACCCCTTACTGACTCATCATCACCATTAACACAGCACATTCTCGAAATATTGTCATCAGTAGTAGAAATGACCACATCAGTGGCCGTTATAGCGGCTTCAGGGGCAAGCCAAACGGTTGAACATGTGTTCAGCGTCTAGCATTCACATGAGCTTCGTTCTATTAGGGCGGCAACTAATTGATCTGATGCTCTTTATTCAATTCCAGTAAGCTGGTTGACTAGCAAGTCGTTATTACATTAGAGATTCAGCACGCGATACCTAACACAGCTTTAGAGCTTCCAGCTACTTGCTCTGTTGACGTTTAACGGTGACGACCATTACATGCTTAGGGGCACCAACGACGTTGAACGAAATGAACGCCTCGTCGACCTTACCTAGAGCAATCAAAAAAGAAAGAAGCAAAAAGAAGAAAATTTGCGGGATGGTCACCCTTCTCTTTTCGCCTGGTTCCACTGGCCTGGCCAACGGCCTGGGAAGTATGAGTTGTAGATGCGGCGGAAGAGTAGATTACTATACTTAAAAGTGGGTTAGCATAGGTAGTCTGTTTAGCAGAGAAAGGAAGTAAACGCGAAATACATTATTCTATGTGAGTTGCACAACAGGCTCCTGAGGACCTCGTGGTTAGTCGACGCCGTTGGAAGTTCGGCACTGTCTAACTTCTATGTGAGTTGCATAACTAGCTCGTAAAGACCTCGTAGTTAGTCGTCGCGAATGGAAATCCGACATAGTCTGACGCGATCGACCAATGGTCGTTTTTGGGTTAATAGTGATGCGGGGCGTTCTGAAAGCGTACTAAAGGTGTGCGTCTCCTATTATGGGGAAACGTATACCGTATCTGCTCTGAGCTCCTGCGGACTGAGGGATTTTTCACCGTACTTTTAAGTGCGTTATATAATTGACAATTTCATGAATATATAGCCCATTAGAATCACACACTCGTTTATCTGAATGTTATTATGGTTGGTGACTACTGATATTCTGTGTCAAGCAACGAATAGTAATAATAATAATAATCACTACGAATGCAAGTTTATTATTACCTGTTCTACTCGGCAGTATACCTAAAAATATAAAAAAATAATTATATAAGGCAAAGTTTGAATGTATAGTAAAAGCCATTAGGAAAATTTATGTTAGCGTCATTCTACGTTTGTAATTTATGCTGCTTGTAAATAATGTACTGCTTGATCGACATTACAGCGGCGTACATAAACATTATACCGGCGATATTAGCGATTCTACAAACGTGGTCTTCATTTTAATTTTCTATTTGTAGCATACAACCTTGTAGAAAGAGTGTGTTGAGCTGTTCGAGCTACGTAAGCTTCTTCTTGCGGTACAGTTGTTTTATGTGGAACTTTGTCTTGACAGTTACCGTCGCCTCGATAGATCGCAAAGCACCGAGAGAAGGACCTGACAGAGAACGCGCTTTAGCCTTAGCCGAGCGATCCTACGAAGCGCTTAGAACGAAAAAGCATGGAAGAGGAAGTAGGTTAAACCTGAGGTTCAAGCCGCCATTTCATCGACCGACGGACCGACCGGCTGACAGGTCGCAGCTCGCCAGCTGCTGAAGTCATCTGGCGAACTGCGGAAAAGGAAGGCCGCAAGACCAAGAGAAAGACTAGGGCTATTGGAACTCGACGCTAGCAAGGGATCAGAGCCTACCCGTCCTAAGATTCATTCGACAGCGCCACCAGCCGCGGGCTGAAAGTAGTTTGGTGGCAACGGTGGCGCCAGAAGGTAGCGCTAGTGTTAGCTACATAAAACGCCTGGCCTGTGGGCCTATCTGTGTGAGTAGCGGCCCTGGTCTGCTTGCAGGCTCCCCTGCTCTCCGGTGAAATCGCTGTGCGTTGTACACACTCCATTTCGAGATGAAATCGAGTGCTACAAGGCGCAGTGGATGGTCCGTGGTAATGTCGGCAATAGCAATGAGCGTCGAAAGCTCAGAGCCGAAGCGAATGGCATCTTTGGAAACGTCACTGTGCAAAGACACGTACGTTGGTCTGTTTTCCCTGACTGTCGCTATCGTCGTCAACTTCGCCATAGAAAGCGGACGACTTCATTGATATAAAGGTAGTTGATTTGGCTTAGTCTGGAACTGGCGTTCATCGTCGAGCAGCGTTTTTCTTAGCCTCAGAAATCCACCAGAAGGGATAGGGTTTCGATGAAATGCAGGACCGGAAACAGCAACAATTATAGCAGTAGTTGTCACGTCTGAACGCCTGCCTGTTTACCTTCAGCTGGGCGACCCCAGCTACCATAGCCAGGGCGAGCCCCCCTTCATGACCTGTGTTGCTAACTGTCTACCGACGGAATCGACCTGCTGCAATAAGAGCTTATAAAACCGTGAAAAAAAGTAGCAACTTCCCAGTTGAGGCTGGTTGCTTGTCAGCTCTGAGCCAGTTGTAAAATTTCGCAGGCTTAAAGCTCGTACTATTCGACGGAATTGACTAAATCGTCAAAAAATCGGAGAACGGCCATTGACAACGATTACCAAATAACAGTGAGCGTCCTTCAAGGCACAAAGAGTTGGTTTTATTGAAGTACGTCCAAGAAAATTCTCGCCATGTTTTAGAAGAATAACAACATGATTTTGGTGCATCCAAATCCAAATTGAGTTTGAATATAGCCTAGCAGTGACCAGCTTGCTCACCTCGGCCGATGTATTGAATAGCTGTTAAGTACCGATGAAGCTTTTAACACAAGCTGAGTTCTATTGCACAGAAAATCAGTCCGTTTTTTGATATGCTAAACCAACATATTAAGAACGTCCAACCATTATTGTATATGTATATATTCTGCATATCTTTTTTTTACCGTAACATTCGTAACATCGTACACTTCGCACCAGCCTTTGCTACAAAAATCCACTACATACCTTGAATAGTAGATGTATTTGATGATGGACAAATCGTTTAAATCGTTGAATGAAGAATCCGAGATGATCGTTTTCCGCCCCGTTGACTCTATGGTCCTGATTGGGCTAGGTAGGACCTCCTTGATCATTTTTCAGCTTTTCAAGTCGCGCAGTTACGACTTCCTATCTCTAACTTTTGAGTTCGAAGTCGCTGACTGCCATCTTGGACCCAATCATCCCCCGGGATAGTGCAAGGATAATACACCCCCACCACCATTCCTCTTTCCGCTTTTGCATTATTGCAAGCTGGTTGACAAACGCCTTTCGTTTTCGCATCTTCAACTTAAAATCTGTCTTATCGTAGCTCGAAGCGGAGCAAAGAGGGGCAAAAAGTAAAAGGAGATAGGCCCAATCGTTCTCTAACGGCTTTCTTGTCAATACGCCAAAAGGGCGAAATCCTAATGAAACTAAGCTGCTTCGGGTAGAGTACAAAGGCATTTTCCTTGTTAAAGATGATTGGAAGTTGAAACAAGGTGTGTTCTGTGCCTTTATAGAAGTTGTGATTGTGCTGGTATCGGCCATACGGCAACAGTTAACTAGACCGCCCGCTTAGCTTGACTAGCTTACATGAGCTTTCATGGAACAAAGTCTTTGGAATATATACGTCCTATTATGTCCAGACATTCTTAAAGCTCTTAAAAGCGCCGATGTTATATCATTGAAGCATGTGATGTTTCTGTTCATACATACTATTAAGGGTAACTAATGAACCATTCGCTGGTAATTTTCTGGCTGAGTATTTTTCGGCTTCTGTAACCGATGACGTAAAACATGAGAGCTTACATCAAACGTGTACTAATTCCTCGTTTTGTTAATCCTTTACTTAGTGCTGCCTCGTTAGAGCGTCAGTAATACCAATATTAGTGCAACGAGCTGAGTCAAACAGCTACGGAACGGAAAGAGCAATTGACGAATGAAGGAAGGCTCTATAAGTTTTTACAGTTGCCGGCGATCTTGGGAAGACGAATATAATACAGTTTTTTTCACACGAAATTGTTTAAACATTTACCGACGATTATCTGCAACGATTCAGCACATGTAAACAGAACATCAATAGCATTTTTTTTTTGTAGGAATATCTTTTTTCAAGATTAAATTCATATGTTTTATGCCTGTAAATCTCGCCTTACTTATGCTTACCTAGGTACTAGGTGAACGGTCGATATTATATGTCTAGGTTCTTATATTATATGCCTATCATATAAAGTCCAATGCAAGGTTTACCGCACAGCTGCAGCTCTGTGGTACCCTTTTTCTCTGAGAGATACGTACGGCAAATCTAGTAATTAAATGTCGATTTTCTTCACAAGAATATTTACGACTTCCTTCGATTATTGTTGAGGCTACGGAAACTAAAGATCAATATTTTCCATTTACTTTTTCTGATCGATGAATCATTTCTTTGCTTCTGTCTGCCAAAGTTCGAAAATCTTGCGCAAATCCTTGATAGACAGCGACCTCTCTGTCAAAAGTTAATTGAGATTATTAGATTTTGTCCTGCGAACCCCCAGAAAATTCCTCTTGACAAAGTGACGCTAAAATAAGCGATACATTTATTGACCTTCAACACTCAGAACATAAATTCAACATAAACTAAAATTCCAGTAAAACGCTCTAACTTGTTTTTTTTCGCCGGCCCAACGTCGTTTCATGTCCCAGACGCGTTAAGGTATAGACAAACTGTGCTTGTTCAACTCCCAAGTACTTTTTGTTTAACAGTTAATCGAGGTGGAAGTAGTTTTCTAAACTATCGAGAGCTGTCATATCACACGAATTGTAGAAACTGCAAATAAGACACGTGAGCTATTGGACGCGCCGCCGTCAGCTTCCGTAAGCTCTAGCCCGTTCTTGATCTGTAGCACGCTAAATGAACAGATGAACTGCGTACCAGTGTAGCCGTTGTTGTGGACAAGGGTGCTCCGCTTTTTCTGCATAGGAGCTGTCTGATCTATCTTGCTGTCCGTTACCAAATGCTTGCACCCGACCTGATTGCCATTGTGGCTAGATGCAGGTAGACATTGCTGTTTACAAAATCATAATATTAACAGCAACAATAGCTCGTTCAACAAAGGTGGGAACACAAAGTAAGCATTTGCTTCGTAAGGGTAGCTGGCTGGCTCCTATGGCTTCCGGTAACGCCGTTATCCATTAGGTTCTCCTTATCTTGCTTTAAATGTTGTGACAGCGGGGCACCGTAGGACGGTATCAACGGAGACGCTCTGGCGTCTAGCTAGTAGACTGAAGTATGTGGAGATGCCACCTTATAACGTACACAATACGAGCGACGGAACTCGGGCGCCGGAACGGACATTCAGAGTTCAGAGACCTTGTCGCACCGCGCGCAACCCTGGTGCTCAGGATCTCTATACTCATATACGAATTTGATTGCAGAACAACGACGGAGCAATTCTATCGTTAAAACTCAAACCAGCCGGAGAAATGGATTTCGACCCGTTTTTTGGCGCTGCAGATTCAACCAAGAGCCGAACAAAAAGGAGTTTACGATAAAACGTATTGAACGTTGACGATGGAGAAATGTGCACATTGTTACCCCAACAACGTCTCGTCGCCCGATTTTCAGCACCGTCCTCACTTGTTCTATCATTCCTCTGTTTACAGACGGGGGTTCAATAGCGACAGGGTTTTGAGGTTATGTTGAGAACACAGAGACTTAGCCCAAGGAGAACAGCCTGGGGCAAGAGCCGTTGAAAACTGAAGTACGTGAGGAAATAATTCTCTACCTCATGATAGTGGTGAACATTGCTTTTGCTACGTCTCATTGCCACCGCCCTAGCTACCCTTACCGGCGATGCCGTACCTGTTGTTCTTTCTGAATGGCCTCCATCGTGTGTTACCGAGGTGGGACAGGGTAAATTTGACTCATACAAACGAGGGGCTCGAGTCGTCGTTCACGGACTGGAAAGCTGACTGCGTTTCACACTCCACCGATAACGCAAGGTGGACCAGGTTGTGGATTGGTATCTTTACTTAAATTCAAACTTGTCACAGACGCTCGTGAAAACTCACAAAAAAAATCGTGCTCAGCTGTGCGGAAATATGTAGCTCTTGCACATTCAATACTTTGGGCCCCGACTTGTTTGGCCTCAACGGTGATAATAAAGTATAAGCATTTCTATTACGACAACATTATATGGGAGCCAAAACTTTTCCTAAAACAGCAAAGCCGAAACTGATCTAATTATCGTGATGGATCGTTCCCCCTAACGACCAACAGCCCTGTATTCTACGGTAAGCCCGCGGTATAATAATAATAATTATGGTATTAGTCTCGTCGTAATCCCTCAAATTACAACACTTGCCAACGGTACCCAACGCTTATTTGCGTATAACACATATAAACTGTTCTAAGTGATCATCAGTACCGAGTGCTTGGTTCAAAATACAGTGTATCTTTTGTTGCGAGACGTTCTCCAGTTGTTTCTCGAGCGAAGTGGTGGAGTGGAATATCCAGTGGAGTCAATTGTTGTAGAGACAATGTCGAACCACAAAAAAAGTTTCTGTCGGCACAGTATGTTACAACCGCTCGGGCGAAGATCACCGGGTCGCTTGACTGACTAGCTGGCTCCCCATGAATGCTTTCAAACGTTTTCCTCTCGATAATGGTGGTATCGTGGTTACGGCAACGACGTTTCCTTTTTTTCCGCAGTTGCATCCTCCTTTAGCTTTTCGCCCCCCTTCTTCTCTGTCCTTAGCCGTCAGTGTGTTGTTCTTCATAAGTCATTGCAGTTCTTATCTATGGCACAGTCTCACCGATCCAGCCACATATGTACTTGCATCGCGTTCACACCACAGGTCCGTACATGTGGTCGACGGGCCGAGAATAGGGGCGAAGCTTTCGTACTCCGTATCCGTGTAGTTGACCGGACGGAGATCCACAACGAACGGAACCAGTGCAAACTTTGTATGGACTTCTTTTATTGCCCTTGTTATGCTTCGATCTGTTCAACTGGTTGAAGCTGCAAGTGGCGGACGATGGGGAAGTCATAGAGAGTGAGAGGGAGAAAAAACTGAAAAGAATGATCACGGTAGAGAGAAAGGAACTTACGTAGGCAGTCCGAAGCGACTCAAAAAAGAGGAGGATTCTCTCATAGTTCAATAACAAGAAAGATGATGTCGCCATGAATAGCGAATATGCTAATACGACGGCTGGTTAGGGAGTCGGGACATTGACTGCTACCAAACACAGTGTACGATGGGGGTAAGATGGAGCCGGGAGCCACAGCCGCGTTCTCGACTTCGAAGTGGCTGGTAAAGCACAGGTCCAGCCGTAGCTAGCGGCAAGATCACCAGATGAGTACTTTATATTAAACATATCGAGCGAACATTGGATGCATAGCACATTGGACAAGAGAATAGCGTAACGGAGTGCGTAGGGAATGGAGATCTGCTTCACTTGCTTGCCAAGCACACATTACCAAGCCCCATGAAAGGATGCCCCTTAGAGCTCAGCTGGTCAGCGCTGGAATTTCACAAGCACCTTTTGCAACCGAATTCGAGTGCGAGAGTTTCCCTCTGATTCAATGGCTGGCACCCATAATGAGAACGAGAACGTGTTCCATATCGTTACATTGTTGTAGGTGGCTACCGCGGCTCTAAAGCTGGGTATGTGAGCTTGTAACTGCTTCGTATTTATATACGAAACGGTTCTAGACGTGTACAGAGATTAGCAGTTTGGGTATCAGCAAACTTTTCCCAGTAATAGCAGATGAAATACAGAAGGGCTAGTGAGACGGTTATGACTACATCGTCACACATTCAGGACATTAGGCATGGCAGAGTATCGCGAGTGAGTCATTTCCGGAGTTTGTTATAGCTTTTCTTGCAATATTTTAGCTGGGATTTGCCACTCATCTTCAACGACCGTTGGTATGTTGGACGACCTGAATAGGAGGGACGGACGGCTCCGTCCGTTATAATAGGTTTTGTATGCGTTGAAAAACAGCTCATTAAATCTAATCAACGTTTCGTAGATGCCATACCGTAGAAGCAGAGTCGTTGTTCAGGGATGAATAGCGCAGCACGAAGTACTATTTCATTACTGCACAATTTTTTCTATTATATGTACGATTACGTAATTGTGATGGGTGAACGATATGCTAGCTCCACGGGTAGCAGAGCCTTGATTTAGGTATATGTGTCAGTGCGTATAATTCGGCTAAATTAACCAACAAACTATTGGTACAACATTTGGCGCTCTGAACATAAACTTTTCCTTAACTCTGATTGCGTCACGTTTAAGTTATGGGGCATCGCAAGGCACAGAGCAACGTTTTGTTAAGACAGCGATAGATGATACTTTGGCAAGGTTCCTAGAACTTCTGCGTAACATGCCGAAGACCCTTAGGGTGGGTACAACCTGTTTCTCTAGTTTAAGAGTGGGCAAACATTATTCGTGTTTTTTCTCTTAGATCTCACATGCATAGTAGTATCTTTTTGTATGAAATCTACTAGTTGTGTACCTACTTAATTACAGCAGATGGCAAACATGGAGACTGCAACAACTTCATCAAGTTAATCTCACGCATATGAGAAATGAATCTCTGCCATGGTGTATTTCTGGAACATCTTGAAAGCCCTATCTATTGAACGTAGTTAGCTGTGTTTATTCAGTATGCCACAAGAATTGATCACAGTTGATGTGTATACTCTACTTTCTAAATTTTCTGTGGCATTTCCCACTTTGTATACTTTCCGCCCTAGCTATCACATATACAAGTACACATAAAATATAAGCCTTGTTTCTGTAAGTACGCTAGTTTTAGCTCTTCCAAAATTTCACATGTACCTTTTACATCTTTACGTAATGAGTTCTTAATCTGCGTCCCTCACGTAGTACGCAATTCGGTGTTGAAACTCCAGTAAATTTGTTATTGTTGCTGTCATTGTCTTCCTTACCTTCATCACCAACACAGCAGTGTTTGTCGCTGAAGACCATCGTCATGACACAGGATAGCACCGAGGAATAGCACTATGACTGCATATTTGGCGGGGTTACACATCGAGCGACTAAAGAACTGAAGCCATTTAAAATTGCACCACTGTGACCATCATCGATGCTGCCAGCCTCGGCGACAACCAGAGCAACGGGCCTTAGGCCTCGATTACCTCGGCGGCTAACTGCGTGTCTACCCCTCGGCCCTTCTGCGCCTGCCCTGGGCTGTGAACACCGGGCAAGCAGACGACAAAACGGGTGTCCAATGAATCATCACGCCGAGAAAAAGGGACGTCCGGAAACGTGCCTGCAAGCGATTTCGTGGCAGTGGTCAGCCTCAGGACAGCAGTGAAAACGAAAAGCTTTCGTTATTCTGGCCTTCGTTCGTTCGTTCACTTGTCGGTTTCTTCCTGGCCGTCAGATCGTTCGGTCTCTCCATCCATTGGGCCCTGTTAAAGTGGCCTCGATCGCGATCTCTGCCAGTCGTTCTTACAGGCTGCCGTCCAGGCAGTTGGGGCCGCAGAACTGCTACGGCAGCAGTAACATCAGGGTACCTGAGCTCTTTTTCGGAGAGCAGAAGCGAGAGTTGCTTTGGTCGACGCGGCGGCGATGGCACCACCAGGCGATGACGATTGAGCGCAAAAGAACGATGGAAAGAGTGAGGTGGAGAAAGTTGTTGGGAGACCCGTTGGCAGCTATGGGCGACGGGAGCAATGAAAGCGCTTCTACCGATGATGGGAGAAGTGAAGAACACAAAATGTTTCGGTCATCACTCGAGAAATGACGATCCAATAACCGTCTCACATCGCCGTTTCGACTGGCCCTGCCGCGTTTGCTGCGGCTGACTGCGCCAATCTCCGCGGGCTGCATCGATGGAAAGCAGAAACCGGAAAGAGTCGTACGGACCGGGACCTCTGCAACCTTTCGAGGCGAACGACCAGTTAACCATTACAGAGTGGAAAGAAAGTGTGGCGTTATTTCTGCGCCAAATGACGTGGATTCGTTTGCCAGTGGTGGTCGTTTCAGATTCAGACTCAGACGATGCCAGAACGCCAAAGAGTCTCTTCTCCCTTATCATAATCACGAGCGAAATGAAATGAGAGCGCGCGGCTGGGTTTGTCGGTGTTAACTCTTTTACTGCTTGCCTCCCCTCTTTTTCTTAAAAAATATCGGTGAAATGTTAAACTTTAAGAACATTGGCGCAGTGAACAGTTTAGTTTAATAAAACAAAGTTTAAAAAAAATTGGTAATAAAATAATAGCTAAAGAACGTTGTCTCTGCGGTGCTTAAAAAGAGAAAAATATAAAATAGGAGGGGTAGTAGCAGAGTTGTGTAAATAGATACAAATTTGTCATAACACAACAGTATAGATACGAAATAACGCCTGCGCAGTGCTATGTCATAGCGTTGCCTAAAAATGCGGTCTAATATATAACTATTCTGCTTATAAATAGGCCATAACGGTCGCAGAACCTGCGTTACCAATGCTTTCGACGATTCGTCAGGGGCACTAATGCTGATGAGGTGTTTATGACGCTGTTTTTAACAAGATCATCGAGAATGTATTCGTCTTAATTATAATGTAACGGTCTTTCTTGACTATATGTCATATTGACCAAACTATTCGAAGAGGGACGCTAGAGATGCTGGCCGTTGCTACCAACTCATTGTCGACGTGGCCTTGTGTCTATCGTCGTATCAAGATTTCATCACAGACTCTCGCATCGGAGTTCGTCCTTCGTCCTTACGGCTCCACTTATTTTCCGCTACCGCTCCTCCTTCTAACCCGGCACCATTATACCATCAACTGCAACATCAAGAGCAAACAAAGCACCCAGTTGACCTCATCCATCGCTTCGAAATAACCGAACGTGTTTGCCTCTCCCGTCCTCCATTTTCGGCAAGTAAACCTAAGTAAAGAAGAAAGTTGCACAGCTATTCACTAACGTCTTACACCCAAAATAGAACCATTTTCTAACTAGAAAAGCTCATCGCGGTCCAGTTTTCTGTGTTTGTCTTTTTCTTCTGCCCTCAACCCAATGCAGAGTACTGGCTTTTTCTTTTAATTTGTTGAAGAAAGACTTGCCTGAGGATTTCTTCATTACCTCGCCCGCTGTTAGTTTCTGCCTCTTCTATCTCTGACTTAGCTCTCACCCACCCCGCTCGTAAAGCGACTTACGAAGAAGTATAGTTCCACTAACGACGAACAAACAGCTACGCAAGAGGCCGGCGGTAATACGGACCATCGATGACCGCACGGCGTTGGTGCGCGTAAGCGCCGAGAAACAGTCAGCAGTAGGAACCACGATCGGCGCGGCCTCATGCCGCGATACATAGAGAATCTTGTTCGTCGCTACATGGGCCTGTCCGCCGGCTAAAACGGGCACGCAGGAGAAGCTTAGGAGCAGTAATGTATATTTATTTATTTACTTATTTATCCACTCAATTGAATCGTGGTAAATGCATCCATCAATCTCAATACCTTTCTGCCTTAACCTCTTGCTTCTCCTCGGAGCAACCGTGGCTGCTACCTCGGGATGTCGCCACTATTGCCGCCGCCTCCTTGAATCTTTCTCTCCGTCGCGTTATTCTATGTACCCGGTGCATTTTCGAGTAGCATAGTAGTTCAGCACCGACCTGCCTGCTTGCATTTCCATGCATGCTGGTTCTTATTCGCTCTTTAGCCCTCTGTCTCTCGTTCCTTTTTCCCCTTTCTTTCTGCTTTTTTGTCTCTGTGTGCGCGTCGTAGCGCCTCATTCGAGTCGCAGGCTGAGTCCAAACGCTACATTCGGATGGCTTCTCGTTCTCTATCTGTCTTGATGTTCTCGCCTTTCTGCGCTGTCCCGTCGTCGCATAAAGGGCAAACGAGGGGAATCATTGAACCCCGGGAATAGCCTGCCTATGCATTGTCCAACAACTTGCGCCTCATGCAAGGGGTCAAACCAACCCATAGGCGAGCACCGGTGTTAGCTGTCTCGCCCCGTTCGCTGGTGGTTATTACTGAAGGAGCGCCAGTACTCTCGCTGCTTCAAGCCTCAAACAGGGAATTTTGTATCTTTTCTTGACTACATTCTGGCCATCCTTACTTTTCCTGTCTCTGTATTTATCGATTACGCTTTACATCGATATCTTTTTGCCTGCTCTTGTTGGACAGTTGGAGAGTGTGCAAAACGTATTAGGAGTAAAAGTTATGTCGGTTTTACTTTTTACGTCACTTACAAGAGGGAGATAATGTTAGAACAAGAGTTGGAGTGACTATCGGATGGGCAGCGCCAATAGACGTGGCCAAGGCCATCTGACAAGTCTGATTGTCGGATAGATCACCTAACAGCTATTTGACGTAGTTTACGGCAGGCTTACTTGTTCAACAAGGACACAGCATGTGTTATGTACATTGCATACATCGTGAGGCTGCATTGCCAAAATAACGATTCAATGGCACGCTAATGAGGTGGTGGTGAATTACATATGTAAACAATATTAAAAACAGTATGAAGTAATGGATAATACAAAACAAACTTCGATGGGCGTGCCCTTGTATTTACTATAGATAAGATAATTTGCCATATTTGCTATATTCACAATGAAGTTGAGCAGGATTAGTTTATGTATTGCTTTCAGTGGAAGTAAGAACGACTGATTCAGTTGCGAAACATGGTTAGGCGTTCAACTATGAGTTACAATTATACGCAAGTAAATTATGCACGATAGCTCGAGCTTTTGTAAGAAATTAATTTTTCTCGTTTGGAACCATCTGTAATGGATGCTCTCACTGCTTCTCCATCATTTATGACTATGTAGTCGCCTGACCAATAGGTCTAATTGCACTTATGGTTAGTAAGATATGTGCTGAACTTTTGATTACTTTTGACATTAGCAGAGTGTTCATTACTGTTTTTACTGCTGGTGCTCTCTATGTAATATTGATTTGAACTCTGTTTGTTCTCTCTGCCTGACTCGTCAGATCTCGTGTTCCAGTTTTAGATGATGCGACTTGAGCGCTACGATATCGCTCCCTGATTTTTCGTCATTGTGGTAGGTCATAGCCATACAATATGCTCCTATAGCTTTGGGAGCCTAGCTTTCCATTTTACGTAATGCATTTGAGTTTCACGCGTCTATACATGCGGTGACGTCACGTAGCTGCGATACTGAAGCACACATATATGCGCAAGATCGTTAGAAGCCATAAAGGAACTAGCAACATTGCAGAAGCAACGGTAGCAGCCTGCAAAGGATCGACAGTTACGGGTTGCTATAGCGTGGGTGATAGAATAACATCTATCTGTAACACGTATGCTGGTCTGCGCGAAAAAAATTGATGAGATCCGATTTTGTTCAATGTTCGACCAGCCCAACCCATACCAGCAGCGATGCTATCTCTGTGCCACCGTTAGTAGATGGAGGACAGCTGTTACATAAACATCTACGTGGTATAATATGACTGCTGACGTAGCCTACATAACTGGCTCAGTGTAGCATGTATAGTTTTTTCAGAGGTAGAAAACTGGGCGAAGCGGAAAAGAAGTCTGCGCTAAAATCGAAATGTGCAGAATTTTTAGACTAGGCGCACGCATTTTTACGGCTGCCATTACTGTTCTAAACATATATATTACATTTCTGCTCATCTATGGGTGAGTTCCCTAGATGGACAACTGTGGATACTGTTAAACGAACACAGCGTTTTTTCCCCGCTAGTGAAGAACTGTCGTAGAGAAAAAGGAAGGAAGACGATATGACCCCGCGAATAGAACCGGTTTCGGAAAAAGGCTACGTGAATAAGATGTCGTCAAGAAAAACGCTACGGTTTTCTCGCTCTAGCAAACAACCCGTCAAGGCTAGTAGACAAGAAGCCTTGCGTTGCTGACTAACAAAAGGCTCACTGCTTGGCATAATGTTATACATATTTTCAGGTGTACTTCCTTTTGCATGTACGACAGAAACGAGAGAATAAAAACGAACATGTGTGTGGTAAAAGGGGCCCGAAGATCCTGATCCTGCTAAGTCTTCCCTCTTAGTTTACTTATCTACCATCTACTACGGTCCCCAAAGCGTATCGGGAGACGCGCACATGCTAACCGGCCGTTTCCGCCGCCGACGGCAGTTGTTCATATATGTAACTAATAGTGTTCAGCCTTTTCCCATCTCCCTTTGTGTATCTAGCGACCAGCAAGGGAGTATTTCGGCGGGAGAATTAGCGCGCTGCACGGTGGCCTGTGGCGCCTCAATTTTGGTAGAGTATAGTGGAACAGAACTGAAATGGCGGCTTAGATAGAAGCATACGTAGAAAGAGAGCAATAGAGAAAGAGAGACTGAAGAATGATTGAAGCGGGAGAGAAGGAAGAGTGGAGGCACTGAGGGAAAAAGTAGGTACACATAGAAGGTTCGGTTGGACTGCTCGTTGCTTTGTGCCGTCTAAGGTTTGAGACGAAAGGGGTCAAATTAGGTCCCGAGCAGCCAAAGCAAACAGGAAACTCGAACGCCCACTATAGCTACATAAGCTGCCGAGGCGATGGCATCAAGCCATGGCACGGCGGAGCTAATCTGACTGGGTTTGGGTATGAGTGACTGTTCCGGGAATCGGTGGTAACGTAGGGAAACGCTGTTCACCTTTATTGGTCGCCTGGTTCTGGCCAACGCTTGTGTGTAATGCTATGGAAGAAGCCTGGGCTACCGTGAGGCCAGCAGTTTATAAAGCGGTATGGTATGACACGACACATAGTAATAAGCAGAGAGCCGCAGAAACCTATCTAAGGTTCCCCCAGGGCAAAGCGCATATTTTACAAGTATTCATCGATCAGCTACCGATTACTAACTGCTTGTTTCTCGTTCCTACTCTGGCCTTTTGCCGCCACTGCCTTCCTTCTAAAAATAGTACAGACCCCTATGTTCACGTACTCTCATGTATACGGCAGTGGAAGAAACCGCCGTGTCGGTCATAGTCTTACAATGCCCTTAAATGAAGATGACACATACCCTAGAGGTTTGAAATATGCTGAGCCATTTGGTTCAACTATGTAAGCGCTACTATATGGATAAGCGGGCTTTTGGTCTTAGGTGTACGCGGTGTCTCGTCAATGCGTCCGTAGCAGGAACGGAACGGCAGAAGTGTGGCCGATCACGACCAAATGCACATTTCCTTCGCGAAGCGAGAAAGACTTCGTCACCAGCAGATTGTACCCCATGTGCGAACCCTATTTTACATATTGCAACAAGCAGTGCCGAAAAGTCACCACATGACCCCTCCAAGCAACGTAGGAATAAGAAAGATAGGATAAGAAAACGAGCTGCTAAAGCACGTTAATATGCAGCTCTTTTTTTTTATGTCTTTTGAAGCCGCTGTCTGTCAAACTGTCAGAAAAACTATTCCGTGAATATTCAGAACTCGGCGTTCACGATTCGTCCAATAACGACGAATCATTGGACGAACCGGTAAAAATAGCGGAGCAATACAGAACAATAGAAACCGCACTAAGAGCCAACGAGCTAAGCGAAAGAGGACAACCATATGGACTTTAATGCTGAATGTATTCCACCCGACTCTCGTATGTTCAAACCTTAATACGAAAACGGAGCCACGACGTTACTTGAAAACGGGCAGAGGGCTAGTGCTCGTTTTTACATAGAGTATAGGTTGCATTACCACCGATGTTACCTTTGAAGAAATTGACTTGGCTCACATTTTGCTAGGAAAAGCAGGGAGTTTCACTGTGTGCAATCGGAACCTTGCGTAGTTTGGCACTTTATAGCCCTAGAACCCTCAGATTAAGAGTATTGGTAGGTCTGTTTTGGTGCACGGGAAGATCAGAATACATCGTATCTCGTAGTACGACGTTTATATCCGCACTAGACTTCTCTGTGTGATGTTCTGAAACGGATTGGTTTGGAGAGATCGCTGTGACATGCATTTCTGAGCGGGTGGCAAGTCGCAAATGAGCATGAGGTCTGGGGGTTGTTGGGGACCACAAAACAAAAAGAAACAGTGGATCGAAGCTGTATAAGGTACTTCAATCAAGTAGTTTATTTTGGACGATTCGCAGTCGATTAGAAGTGTTATATTGATATGAAAATAGAACACGGTAGGCCTTGCACTGCCACCGAATCCTACCTAGACTGAATATTATTTATGCCCTGACTCTTACGTATGCGTGAGATAGAGCTGCGAAGGACACCCCTTATAACCATACGTGACGTTTAGAAAAATAGTCGCTCCTTATAACTGACTAAATGTATGTACCACGATACAAATCTTGTCTAGGAAGGGGACATAGAGCAATATTTGAGTATGTTTGGAGACATAGCATTTCTAATAGTTGGGAGCCCGTAGCAGTGTTTGCAATTCCATGGTAAGACATTTCTTTACTAAGTTAATCCTAATATTCACGCGGTACAAAGATTTCTCAAATAGGAATATCAGTTCTATTGGGAAAAAAATTAAAGTCCATTCCCTCTATGATAAATAGAATCTAATTTTCTACTAGAGAATATTTGCTTGCAGCTGTTCTCACTTCAAAACGCTTTCGTGCGTATTTCTTTGTTAAATGAAACTCGCGGAGGAAAAGCGCCCAAATTGAATAACCCAAAAAAAAAAGATAAACGCTTTTTGTCGCTGCTCAGGTTGTTACCAGTTGCGGGTATTTCTTTGACGTGACTCTACAGCTCTCCCATAAAGAAGTGGATTCTGCGTGCACTGAACTCAGCTGAATGCTCAACACTGATGACACTGGGGCGTAAGCTGCAGAAAGGCTGCTGAGGAAGGCAGCTCTGATTGAAGCCAAAAGGCTGCTAAGGGAGGATCTGCGGAAAAAAGACATTTTATGCGATATTGACTGAGTTTGGGCTTTGCTCCGCTCGCATTCAGTGCTTAGATTGGCTTGCAATCAGGGATCAGTCTGTCGTTCGCCTGGTTGGATCATTTAAACAAACGGTGCGTCGCTAAGAAGAGCAGCGGCAAGCATTACCGAAAAAGCTCGGCCATACCGACAAGCTCCAAGTTGCGTTTGAGCCAAGAATACACTTGAATCCACCTGTTCATTGTTAAGCCATGGCTAGGGAACAACGACCGCAGCAGGATTCACTAAGTAGAAACGCGCCTGCTTTACTCTGAGTGCATCTTCTGTCCATCGCTGCCTTTCGGTTGAAGCCTCTTTCCGCCTGTCCACTCAGGATGGTAGGGCACTGCGCGAAAGGCAGTCCTGGGACGAGATAGCGAATACAGACCGAAAGGGTTGCAGGTCGACAGGAGTACAAAAATGCCACGTGTAGCTGCTGTGGCATTAGTGGTACTACCGGCTAAAAAGGCGGGCGTGACCCTCGCAGTTGCACTGTCCGGAAAGCGAGTGATGATGGGGTGTTGGGGGTGGCACCAGGAGAGAAAGGGGCTGGTCTAAGGGTCTTTTCACTGTCCCTCCACCGGAAAAAGATAGTCTTCCACGCACAGCGATCCTTCATCAATGTGAAGTTAAAATGAGGCAGGACGCGATTTAGTCCTGGGCTGCTGTTGGGGAGGATCTGTAAGCAATGGCAACGGCCTCCGCTCGGCCCTGTCTGCTGGTAGTTCGAAGTGAATAAGGTGGAGGAACGAGGCGGGTGTCTGAAAGAAGATGCCGTTGACACCTTTTTTCTGAAACCACCTGGTCGCATAAATAAGTTATTTACTTGCGGCCGAGGAATGATGTGCAACAAAATGGTCTCTGCGACAAACAACTGACATATCCTGCGATTTACTACAGTATAGAAAAACTGTATGTCCCAAAATGTGTGCGTAGTGGTGGAAACAGTGTCGTTCATTATTGAATTACTTCATTGAAAAGCAAACTGAGGGTATATCGAGTCACATTGAGTATGAATAAAAGTAATAGAAGGGAAGCGCACCACACGTTTCAACGGGATTCAATTAAAACTAGTTTTCCAAAAATGTGCTTCTTCCGTTTTAGAGTAAGCTACCTGTTCGGTAAGTTAGTACATATTCTGTTTGATTACCAACAACAAAGCTGCTGTATGAAGCCAACCATATTGTGGCATTGTACCTCCCTCCGTTGATGTTTTACTGGAATGGCATACACGGTTGTATATATATATACTATATATATATATATATATTTTACACGCAGCTACGTCCATACTAATGTGCGTTCTAAATATTTTGTATCAAACAAACGCTCAGTCCTTATGAATTTTCTAGTAACGTCTTTCAAATAATTTATGTGTCTCCGCACATAGGGTTAATCGGCAATACGTAGATCAGTAGTTTAAACAGAGCTCAACTGAGCAGAAGAAAGAGGAACAAGATGGAGCTAAGACGAAGGAAAGAGCAAAAAAGAGGTTGTAGCGGAATATTCCATGAGTGGTATAGAGTTCGATTAGAGTTCTCCACAGTAACTCGTTGCGTCCTTCTTGCAGATAACATTGAAAATGTAACGTTTACATTGTCAATAGTATATATTAATTATAAAGATAGGGTACATTTTTATATGATTTATTAGACTTTAAAGAATTTAACAACTCTGAGTTAGTCACTGAAAACTATGCATATCTGTTTAGTGATACTCTGGAGAGATAACAAGTACTTGCAGCCAAGGAATACTGGGAAGGCGGCTACGGCGACAAAGACTTCAAGCAAAATTCAGGCTGCTTCCTCTACGTACCGGCACCGACAGGGTTCGCGCTCAGATCTACCCCCCCCCCCTCCCCCTGCTGCTTATCCGAGCTGTTTCAGACCCAATCTATTTTACATACGACCCAGCCATGGAGCGACACTCGGAGCTAGCGGTAAGCAACCCTTTTAGCTCGAGTTTCCGACAAGACGTCTAAAAGAGGACGACGACGGAGAAGACGGCCTGCCGCTTCCGGTCTCCTTGTCTTGATCGGCAGGCCCTCCGTGTTTGCAGGAGCCGGCTCGTAGACGGCTCACAGAAAACTTTAATTTTCCAACATCATCCTCTTGCTTTATCTCGATGCGCTGCTTCTTTTTCGCGCATTCTTTTTCAACGAAGGCTGCTCACTCAGTTGTTGGATAGCGAGTGCTGTAGCGTGCCCAGTCACCTCGCAGTACACATCGGGGTAGCCGTCCTCCTGATGAAAAGCCATTGTCTGCTGCAGCTTCAACGTCACGCGCGTTCTTTACTGTTATCCCGTTACCTTAATTGTTATACCCTATGTTTGTCGCTGCGTCCGGCGGTCTTCATTGAAGTTACGGTGGACTGGTATTGTAGTTGCGAATGGGGATACCTATACAAACTACTATATGCGACCGACCTGTAGAGATAAAAGGACAAAGACAGATGGAAAGAGAGAAAGGACGAAGAAGCGGCAGAACAGAAAGTATGTAAGCCGTTCGCCTTGATCGATTTTTAAAGCGATAGCAATATATATATATGAGAATGCATAGATAGGTTACAATCATTACGGGAACGCTTGTTTTCCCTGTCGCCATGTTGGGTGTCAAATTAAATGTTGGACTTTTTGGAGTGTGGACCAGACTCCTGTTGTGGTTATTAGCCGTTGTCGTTGTTGTTGCTGAGCGCCGTCGTAGGAAGCTCACGTATTGTGCGACACATACGCATTCTTTTTTTCTATGTCTTCGAATATGAAACGTCTATGCCTACGTGTGCACGTCGAAATCAGGAGCCGTCAAAGCTGAACCTTATGGCCACGTATGTAGCAACTGGCAGGGGACGGAAGACAGGGATCTTGGACGTTGCTGAGGCGATTAAATGACTTGGTGGACGACGAAGAAGACCCAGACGGTGAAAGCGACGAAGAAAATGGGGTTAAATCCGAGGGTGTGGAGGAAGCTTTAGCTCGTTTCTACTCGGTTCTCTGCTTCCAAGCGTTGCTTGCCTTGCGCTTCGCCATCTGCAGCAACTGTGAAAGAAAAGGATGGTTTTCATCCGGTAACACGATATTGGCGTAGTAGAAGTAATAATGACAGAAGACTGTTGAAAGCCCTCTGGCTTCTAATGCCACTGTTTCTGCACACACCTGTTTGTGCTTTTTGTTCTTATTTGGTAGTGGTATCCGTACAATCAGTAATAGCAGCAGCGTCTGAACTGCATACACTGCCTTAGTACACTCAGGTTCGTTCGGACGCAGTTGTACGTCTATTCGCCTTTCCTACGGCCCGTGGCGGTTTGTCGATGTTCTTTTTATCATTTTCAACGGTTGCTACTATTTTTTTCCCTATCGTATAATTGCAACAAGACCGTATCTATCATATTCCCGTATGGCCCACATTTGCCACCATGCCATTGTCTTCCGGGCCATGACGCGTCACAGGGACACTGGACGGCTGTAACTTGACTGGCAAGTTGGCCTGGCTCAAGGTTCTCCTGACTTTAGTAGCATTACATTCTTACAGGTGTTAACCCATGGAAGTCGAAATCCGAATCGTCTCGTTTTTTAGCTTGCCTTTTTCATGTATGGCCCTTACTCATCAGTATATGCTTTGACTGGGTGGCTGGCGCATTTTTCCAGCATATTTTTGCCGTACTTTTATATAAAGTACCTGGTGCGTTGTAGGTGTATAAAGGGAACGGCACGAACTTAAAGTAATATCGATAGGCCAGCCCGGCCCGCTCCAAGCTTCCCCTAGTATGAAGAGACCTCGTTAAAACGGTAGCCCGAACTTAAAAAACCTAGAGACAGCTAGCATAAGGAAATGAGGCATTCTTCTTAGTTTCGTTCCATCTATTTACACGCCAGCTACTCATACGCGTATTTGGCATAATACATACCAGTTTTTCGGTGGCACTGCTCCAGAGATGACGAGGCCACTATTGGAGAATATGCGTGGTATTCGTGACTGCAGGAGATGATCGCAATGGCAAGGATGAGTACAGCGACGATGAAGGAATTGGCCATATAAAGCATGTTCTTTGTTTTTTGGCTTTACCATCGCTGCGAGGGCTACCTTCGCTGCTACGCCCGGTAGACTGTACTGGGTCTGAAAGAAGCCGGGCTATCTGTGGATTGCTCACTCTAACTTACTAGTCACGAAACACGGCGGAGCGAAAACAGATTCGGCTACTATATTATATCCGTGCAACAATAGCAGTCATATAAGTAGCGCCCAAGTCATACGAACGCATGTCTAAGCGTGTTTGAGGGGACATTTTTATACTGCGACGAAGAAAGATTTGTTACAGGTGTTATGTTCATCAATGAGCGGTTTTTTGGGTGGTGCAGAAGTCGCCCTTGCCATCTTGCAGCTTTACATACACGGTAGACGAAAGAACAATGGGTACATGAGAGCAAATATTGAGATTAATGAATATATCTCTACAGCTACATATATCTTTACGCTTAGGCAAATACTGGGTCCCGCTCTGCATCGATTCGATGAGGGCTGTGCTAGTCGTCTTCTTTCGAATTCTACGCTGCCACTGGTAGTCGGTCGCTGGTCGTCTGTCCATTTCCCACAAAAACGCACCCAGCTTTTCTCTGCACAAAGCAGGCGCTTTGTGCGCTCATTCGGTCGATCAGCGTAAGCCTACTTGCCTGCTACTGGTAGTGTAGGGCTTTGAATAACGATGATTCTAATCAGTCTGAGCCGAAAGGCTTAACGGTGGTCGTATGCAAGGTCTCTGACTGGTCAGCCCGAATCGTCAAACCTTCAGAACGCACTGCCGGTCGTTCAGCCTTCGTTCAGACAGTAGGACATTTCATATTTAAATAGCTGGCGGGTGAAGCGAAGGAGAGCAAGGTGGCGAACGCCTGTCATGGCCATGGGGCCAACGTGAGGTAAAGTGGTAGCGCACGTTATGATTTAATCCAGAGCCCTGTCAGTGCTAGTGGTTGCGGCCGTGCGTTTTCGAATACCAAACGATCCTAGGACTAAAGCGGACTAGGACGAAGGGGTCGTGCTTGTCTATTACGAGCAAAGCGTATAGACGCACGTATGCCGACTGGAGCGTACTGATACCAATGCCAAATGACCGGCGCTAGTGTGCGTGGTATGTGGGAGTGTATGTGGGTGTATTTACAGTATGAACGCTGGTGACCGGCTGGAAGTTGGAGGAAGGCGGCTTAGAGGGAGAGAAACGGGGGGAGGGGGGGGGGTCAAGAACGAAAGGCTAAAGACGCCTTGAGGGAGAGAACATTTAACTGGGTGAAGCTGGCGTCGCCTCAGGAGTGGTTGAAGGCAGCGTCCAGCTGTCTGTCGCTTTGCACAGACGTTTGTCCCTTTAGATCTGCTAAGACTGCCAGCACCCAAGAGGTTAGAAGATGGCATTAAGAACCTTAGCTTAAGCTAGCGGCTAGACGCAAACGCTCCTGCCACTATAGACTCTGAAGTCACAGGCTCTATTCCGGGTTATGCATACTTCTATGCTTCAGCCCTGCCACAAAGTTGGTTTTGAATACATTTGTTGAAGATGAAGAATATCAATAGTAAAATGACACAGTGACGCCTTAGAACCTGCGCTAGATCATAGATACGACTGTAGAATCTACATAACGATCTTTTCTTGTGTTGAGATTCTTATACGCTCTGCTTGTCCGTAGCATACTTGAGTTGAGCGTACTTTGTCGCGTACGGCACGTATGTTACCCAAAGGTGGGACAGCCATAGTCTATTCAAACACAGCCCGAAAGCGGGAGGGGGGGGGGGTGCGGCGAATATGAGTGCATTTTCAGAAACAAATGTAAACAACCACCAATCTTTTGCCAGGCCATAATGCGAATTTTACTACAGCTCATACGGCAGTTCTGCCTGTCGTACGAAGTTATGTTGTTGGATATAGTGTCTGACATCCGTTGTTGCCTAAATATCTCGTTACCCTTACTGCGCGTCTAAATCTCTCACGCTATCTCCTTGATTCCCATCGCCTTTGCAACTAACCACTTGTCAAAAACAAAGACTGATCAGTAACCAGGGCTTCCCTATACCCTTTTTCCAACACTAATTGGATGTTTCGAGCAATGTTAAAAAAAAATCGCAGAAATATCAGTGAAAAGAAAACAAGGGTCATTATCGAATGCGCGTAGCGAAGAGGACGGTCCGGCGTCGCCGCATGAAGCGCGGTTCGAAGTTCGAGTCGAAGCGAAGATACCGGCAAATATACCTCAGAAATACCCCGGACTCCTCGGAAATTCTACGGAATTAATTGGTAGTGACGACATTGCCCGCGCAGGTGAAATTAGGGGAGTAGCAGAAGGACGAGCAGTACTGGTATCGAATGAAGGCGAGAAAGCAATAGCGACGGCGAACCTTCAACCAAATAGGGTCGCGTTCTGTTCGCTCTTGCTGCTGCCGTTGCTGGCGGTTCCATTGTAGGCTGCTGGTGTTTTTCAGGGGGCATACACGACAGGTGCGCATGGAGACTGCACTCAGTTTTTCGTACAGTATACCTATCGCTGTAGATCCGTCAGTAAATCTACTCTGGTGTTGCTCGATTTCTGTGAGGCGTGTTTTTACCTAATCTGTAATAAACGATGAATCACTATGAAATAAGCAGATCCTTGGCGACGGTGCTTTGCGACGCTAACCAAAATAACGAAAACAAAGTGTGGCGGGTGCAACCGAGAGAGGCTGAGGCAACACTTCCCCATGCTCTGAACGAACAATGTTTTTCCTGCAAAAGCGAGAGCGAACAAATCTTTTTCCTGTGTCTTTTTTTATCCCCCATCTTTCCTCTTTTTTGGTTACAGCAAAACATAGAAAACAAAGGCACGTCTACACTGTGCACAAGAAATCCCGAATTCAAACTTTGTTTCGCGGCAGTGTTGAGATGCAGGACCAGCGTCGGCCTTCTTCGCGCCATCTGTCTTCAGCTTTTTTTCCTCTCTGTTGTTTAGCCTGGATGCTAGTGACGGGAAACTCAACGTCTGACCCAAAAAAGTCACCGAAAAAACGAGCGATAACAAAAGAAAAACATGGAAGATTTTCTAGGCGAGTAGCATTGGTAGTAATGTATTGTAGCCTAGAGAGACGCTCAGCCAGAAAGAAAAAAGACAAAGCAGATATCGAGATAGATCCGCGTTATTAACTGGGTAAACGAGGACCAAGCTTCTAAAACGCAGATAAATGACACGCAAAATCTTCCTGATACAGCAACTTATCCAGACGGCTGACCACTGACCAACGTCACATTCCTGCGCAATGTTCCTGTTTGACTCCCCCGTATGGTAAATTACCCCAAAAGCTCTGCCCTACCATCGCAAGGCTTACGCCGAAGATAGTGAGGGCTGTGCTCCGTACGGTTCATGAATGCTTGTCTGGAACACCATGAAGTCGTCACTGCGCTGCAGCGGTCACCGAACATTTCCAATCTGTCGCTCCCGTCGCTTTAACTTTCAGAAAAAGCAAGCAGTGTATGAAATATTGAGGGGGAAGTATACGCGCATCTGTGAGGAAGGTTGATCGCTCAAAGAAGTATGGATTTCTGCAATGACTGGCGCTAAATCCAAGGTCGACCCACTACTAGACATCGTGCTGTATTTTGTTCTTGCATTGAATGATACACCGCTCTGTTACAAAGCGTTTACATAGAATAGATTCTTCGATTCGACGCTTCCCTTTTTCACACTCTGCCTATAAGATAGCTGTATCTATCTTGTTCTTAGCGACAACTTTCACTAACTTTTTTTTTTAATTTTAGAACCAAAAGGATACTCGCCACCGCGCATCTTCGAGTCGGAGCTCCGTGAGAAGATTCAGGAGGATGCAACGCTCCGTCTGCCATGCGTCGCAAGCGGGCACCCGGCACCGACCTATAATTGGTACAGGGTAATGTCGCAGAGTGGTCAAAAGATACCTTTGAACACGCATTGGAATACGGGCGGAACCTTGGTGCTTACCCGCGTGACGCTTAGCGACAGCGGGAAATACGTCTGCGTAGCCAACAACACTATGGGACAAGACCGTGCCGAAAGAGACGTTGTTGTCACGGGTAAGTGCTGCTTTGTACTATTACATCATAGTCATTTCTCATATAGACAGGTAGGGAATACCGCAGAACATGCCGTACATTCAATTGTGAATATGCCTGCAGCCGCTTTTCGACGTATATTTCTAGCTGCCTATGCTTCGAGGTTTACGTACAGCACCGCCTTTCGGCATTCCATTCGACGCCTGGCTTTCAGTACAAAACGAATCGTGTCTATGCGCGGACTCAAACATAAACCGCAACGTGTTCTTAAGATTAGCAGGTAAATACTTTGTTCACTAAATTATCACGGGAACACGTACACCCCAAGCTAGCACGAGCTTTTGTTGAACAAAAAAAGAGTCTTTGAGGAAAACATATGTTTTGAAGTAATTTGCTATAGTTGGATGTTAGAGGTCCGAATAGACAACCATCAACAAAAATGGAGCTAAGCTTTGCTGTTCGTTAGGCAACAGCAACAACAACTAGTCATCAACAAGCGGGTAAGATAGAGACAGGCTGCTGAACAAGTGCCCAGTTGGTCGATAGGAACGATGGGTTGCGTGCGTACTGGCGGAGGCAATACATGTCTACCTCTCAAACGAATCGCACTACTCTGGTGCAATGGGTTAGTATCCGCCTCTATTACAGTCAGCAGCCAAAAATGATGCTCCGACCGGTACGAGCACCAACCCCGTTCTTGGATTTGGGATGCTATCCGGTCCAGCAGATTAGATCAGGATGTCTCATCGCGTCTTCGCGTCGTCCGCGAACCTCTACCCTTACTCCTCTTTCAGCCAAACAAAACTTTAAGGAAGTGCAAGAACAGTGGACAGCAATGCTTTTTTCACTAGCTTGTGAGAAGACTATATCCACCTGGAAATTTCTGCTCAGCAAGCGACACTCATGACGGTTGCGTTCGCAAGTGCACAATCGCGGTTGCTTCAAGGGGACCACGGCTGTGGACGAATGGACGAGTTGAAGGAAAAATTTCCTGGTAAGCTCTTGCTGGCAGTTCTCATAGACCGGCCGTGGAACAGGAAGTGCGGCCGACTTAAAAAGGGACAACCCAAAAATCAATAGCATTAAGTATTTAGTTTAGATATAGGTTGTTCTGCCCGTATTTTTCTTTCATTGTGCTTGGTATTGACGGCGGCGGCCGGGAACAGCGCCAACCACCGCAACAATATTGATGTTTTCAAAAAGTCATCGTTGTGTATGCGTGACTTCCTGTGCACGTGTATGAACCTGCGTGAATTGCACAGGAAAAGATAAAGACTCCGTTTGTGCACAGATGGCTGGGTTTGTGCACGCAATGCATTTGTTTTTTTCCTGCTGAGCGGAACTTCACTTCGCTACCGTAGCCGCTTTTGCCGCTGCAGGACAAAAACTGGCTTCAATTATTGGACGCTGGTGGTGCCATTTGTGAACCGCCCGACGCTTTTTCTGCGTCCCTTTCTATAGTTTGTTTGTCTAGTCGCAATGCCAACTGGCGATCTGGCCAGTTTCGAACACTAGTGCCACCACATCGCTGGTCAGCAAGCGAAACTAGCTAAACGAGGCTTTAACTCCTATCCGCCGCTGGTGAACGCCTCGTTTTTCTTTTTCCTTCATTCGCTTTTCGAACTACCAGAACTGCCGCTGACGACCCAGTTTGCTAGTAAAGTCAGCAGAAGAGCTGTTCTGTGTAGTTGCTACAGCAGTTCGACGGGTTAGGGTTTGTCGATAAATCTTTCCCAGCGTCTTCTGGCCACTAACTCAGTGCTTTATTTGTTGGGTGATTGGATCGTTCGTACATCTACCGGTAGAAAAGCGATACAGCGACAGAGAACAAGAAGTGACCGACTCGCTGGAGCTCGGCCTATTCGTCCGTCACTGTCAAGGCACTTATCATAAAAAATCTGCCGGTGGTTCTGCACCGTTCCCTGTTCGCTTTTCATAGATCTCTTCGTATCCGAATATAGCATTCTTTCTCTATTATATCGGAACTATTGCAAACTGGCTTGCCCGACGTTAAGCAACCCCACATCAATCGAAGTTAGACTATCGTCTATATTTGACAGGATCGTAATTTATCCGTTGTCCCTTGCTCAGAGCTACCTTACATGCCTGTATAGAAAAACGCTTTCGGTGGCCAAGTGCCACAAGTGAAGTGTAGATTTGAATTTAGAAATGATTCAAAGAGTTATAGCGGGACCATGTACAACAGGTTACGAAAGTACGCATCAAAAGTAGACTAGAGCGCGAGAGGTTGAGGAGAGATCAACTGTGTAACTAAAAGCTGCGCGGCAATACTTCATTTTTTTCCGCTATCGTAACTACCCCAATCTGTGTTCAAGTTACAACTTCAAATTTAAGCATAAAGTGTACCTAAGTGTATCGTAAAGCTGGCTGTGACAGGAGAGCATCCGTCGATGAAGATTGTTGTATAAGCACAGAGATAGAAAGTACGATATTTCAGAGGTACTAAGAATGAACTAATGGGAACGAATAAACTACTATATATGTGGCCGTTTAATTGACCTGCTGGGCACGGCTTGCATTACGACTTTTGTCAAACTGATCGCCAAATACAGTTGATATTGGTTACGACTATATTAGAAACAAATGGTGGGTATAAAAATGATATGACGTAAAATGCGAGTTCTTTGCTTAGTGAATTACTAGATACGTGAATTGACACAGAAAAGCCAGTTATCAAGCAAACAAAGCCGGAAATTAATGATAAATGCGATAAGAAATCAAACAAAGCGGCCAACGCACTTTTTTTTTTTGAGATAATCATTATGCACTTTTTAAATTTGTTTTTCAAACGTATACTATAATTTAATTGAGTGGTTATCTTTATATAGATATTAATGATCCGAATCCTGAAAATAAAAACAAGATTGCAAAGACCTTGCATGCAGCATGTTGAATCTCGTTTAGCAGACAGGTATTATCGTACTTCAGCTGACAAGGCTGAACAATTCCAAAAAATGTGCCTATTATAATTGGACATAGTCTTCGACATGTCTGGCACAAAAACACGCGTCTATAAACATTTATACTAATGTTTACTCCCCAAAAAGTATATAAGTAGAAATTTATTTCCCGTACCTTGCATCACCTGCATGACTCTAATGCTGAATGTCTTCCTGCTTATACCCTTCTTCAAAATTATTAAATACGGAAGGTGCAATGGAAGCTACAATGACAGTTTTGTGCTTCGTACACTCTGATAGCAGCAGCAAGAATACTTACGACCACGCATATTACTGCTACAACGAGATGAACATGTGTCGTTCACTCTTAACCACTTAATAAACTGCGTACATCTCAGTGGGACAGTAATCTTCTGCTGTTACCCCTGTCGCTGTTTGAGAAGTCAGGGTCAATCATAAAAAATCGTTGCCTGTGATTTTGCCTCCGTTGGCTCTCTCTTGCTAACGACGGAGAAAGTGGCAGCCTTCCCGTTACTAACGTTGTTGGATCTTCTTGTCTGCTGATCGCTCGATCCAAACGGTTGCTTCTTCAACATTGCTAGCCGTTGTGGCAAAGTCCGTTTGAGGTCCGATGCTACCCTTAACCCTGGACAGATTCATTAAGCGAAAGCTCTTTCCACCGAAGGACAGAGAAGGGGCGAGAAATAGGCGGACAGCAAGAACTTTCGGGGGTTGTGTTAGCAAGGGATAAGGAAGCGGGGTGACTCCCTTAAAAAAGACGAGATCCCTTTTCCCGCTCTTTAAGAGTGTTCGCCTGCAAGTTTTCACCTCCTTCAAGGAGCCAAGCAGCAGCAGTAGGACCTTAGACTGAAGCCTTAGCAAGCTACGTTCTTCATGCCCAAAGAGCGGGGCACTCTAATGGCTGGAAGTTTTGCCTCGGGGTGCCTTCAGAGGTGCTTCAGGGATGAGGCATAGACCGAGGCGATACAATAGTAGTGGTGCTAGGTATGAAAATGGCTGACCGGCTATGCCAAGTGGATCAACGTACTACTGCAAGCTGTGTTAGTGCTGTTGGTGGAACTGTGTGCGCGTGTCGCTCTGCCAGCGCCATTTTTGCAGTAGCAGGCCGTTGTTACCCAGTAGCCACCACCGTAGCTACTCGCGTGTTCTCATAAAAAAAGCCTGTCTCGCTCCCGCCCCCGCCCACGCCGATGCCAAGAGCGCATCGGCCACTCACCAAGAACCAAAGAAACTGTCCCTACTTAGCTTAGGTAGCCAGCCCAGTGAAGGTTTGCGGACATCGCCAAGTCGGACCAGGCAGCCAAGAACCGAATAGGTTAACAGCATTTAATAACAGGCACACATCAACCTACATCAATACACCGTTTGGAGGTCTATTTTGCGGCAGCAGCGGTAGTATCTCCTAACGCCAGTAAGAACCAGTCGTTTGAGGCAATCTCTAACGGCAGTACAAAGCGTAAAGCTCAAAACATTCATTCATTGAGTAGCTAACACTCGCACCGGAGGGGCCCACCATAGCTCTAGTCACTCGATAGAATTCAAACTATACGCGCCCACATTCACTCACGCTTCAAACCACCAAACAGAAAAATGTCGTTTAGTGTACCGTACTATATATACCATTTATATTTGTCAGAAAAAGCTTAATTAACTGGTTGTTCCTCGTAAAACTCATAAAATATGGGCAACCTAATCGGTCGTCCGGGTTCCCCTCATGGTATTAGTTGTACTTTACTATAGTCCACTACTCCTGAGTCTTGTTCGCCGCTATGGAAGCGGGACACTCCGGTTATTCACGCGCTCTAAGCAAAAATCAGGTCGTACGTATCGAGTGAGATCTGCAGCCGCTGTCCGGCGTGTTCCAACCTTCTGCTATGCTGCTATGGGCTGTTGTTACTCACTATGTGATAAGTCCTGTTGATTCGATTATGAACATTTAGTGATCTTGGTACATGAGGAGGAAGACTGGGCGGCAGCCAGGTAGGGTCTTCAGCCTGGGGAATAATGGCCAACTGACAGCGGAAAAAATGACAGCTGAATTGGCAATGACTAGAAACCCAGCTACGTAGGTATTATATACTTTAGGCATTTAGCTGCGCCCCGGGGTGACGTCCCAAACAGGAGACTCGATGACGGTGAAGGCCGCGAAGCGACGGTATACGATATGGGGTTAGTCTGTCCAACAAGCTCTTCGGATACATGTTTGATTGTATAGGTGAGCTGAGACAGCATTAGCAATTGTGTATATTCTTGCGTTCAGTAGAGAACAAAGCGAACTCTGGAGAATAGTTATGTGGGAAGCACGTGTGCTGTATATGTTTGCATACAGAATATCGCCTACGCTTCGATAGACTTTGCTATTGACCTAAGCGACGCATAAAGTGATGAAGGTTCGAAAACGAAGGTAGACACACTTCGGGTAGTTTTTCGCAAGGGGTCGGGATCTGGAACAGTGGACGATGGAGCGGCTCAACCGACTCCCTGGACGTTCAACAAACTAGGTTGCTCTAATTCTCGTAACAACTCAAATAT
The DNA here is from genome assembly GCF_002532875.2 of Varroa jacobsoni. Classification (NCBI taxonomy): domain Eukaryota; kingdom Metazoa; phylum Arthropoda; class Arachnida; order Mesostigmata; family Varroidae; genus Varroa; species Varroa jacobsoni. The sequence continues at coordinate 74,103 of NW_019214414.1, read as the reverse complement.
ATATATATATAATTCTATCTAAGTAAAGAGCGGTCTAGTGATATATGGTCTGCCAAAACGTTGTTTCACGTCCACAGTCAATAAATGAGATCAGAATAGTAAGCCCCCGTTACGATCAGCACTACCACAGATTTAATAAGTTAGCGAGAACTAAACGTTCCGTCGATTTAATAAACTGAATACAATCAGCTTTTTGTGAAGAACCATGGATTTCAGAGTCGGCAGATTGACAACAATATCACAATCAAACCAAAATAGGGCTTGTTATCCCTGTTTGCCTTGTAAGGTCGATCATATATTATTGTCCTTAACGGTTCCTATCTCCAGCATTCTCTCATTTAAAACAGCTGAGGCTATGGTCCTAGTCTTTGGGATGATTCATCGTTATGGGACGCTGCGAATGTTGTAAACAAATCTACGGCAAATGTGACGAACAAACATAGCAACGTAATACCATCAACAGCTACCGAATAGTTTCTTTCGGTGGTTATTTATATCTAACTGCCTATTTACTTCGCTCGCAAGCTGAAACTACGACGAATCTGGAATAGAAAACGGAGCAAAAAATTAAAACCCTTATTGTTGCAAGAGACACGGGCCTAGAGTGAATTATCCACGTGGTCCTGTAACGAGTCCTACGATAGTTGGCGGATTTGTAACTAATGTACTACCAAACGTTAAGCTCGAAAAATCTTCGATCGACTAGTATGTGCTGCCATGCAAGGCAAATGTCTGCTAATTTTGCAGGACACGGTCTCCTGGCTGGCGACGATCAAAAGCATTTTATAGTATCAGAAGTAATCTGTTAATGATGCGATTATTGGAATAATAATTTATATCCGGAACAATGTGATGATAAGCATTCGTAGCTAATTGAAGGTTTATTTAGAGCCACCTGTATATCCGTTAGAATACCCAATTCTATGAACCTTACGAACACAAAACAAAGGGGCAATGTAATGGCGTCTATTTCATCCCGTTTGAGGCCTAAGGACGCGGTTAGCGTCGTTTGTTCCTGTAGGAACCAACATTGTCACCACAGTCTGGTTTTGGTGTGGCAAAATACGGTTTTCTGTTGGTAGATACAGATGTTAAATCTGAAAAGAAATAAACATTAATAAAATGCCTATAATTTCATTTCATTTATTAACATTGTCGTCTAGTTTGCGTTAGTTATTATTGTCGCCTCGCATATAAATCCCAGCGTATTGTATTTTTTGGCGCCAAAATGCAAGTAATCATACACACGATTAGTTATATTATATATCTTTTGTAATTAGCGTACATCCGTATCCGTCTCACACATCTGTGCCAAAGGTAAATTGTTTCTTTTCGGTGTTTGGTGAAATGACGCTTTTGTGTTAGTTTGAGAAGGCTCCATACCAGCGCGCTAATAGAAGCCAGTGCAGTGCTTCGCAGCGAAGTTGTAAGCCAATGCCGCCCTGGAACAGAGAACCCAATTGAGTGTGGCACTTGAGATTCGTCTCGCCTTACCTGATGGCCCCGGAGCGGACTGCCAGCTGCGTACTAATTACCCTAATGTCAGACTCAACACAAATGGTGAGTAGCGACTGGCCAAGCTGACTCTGCAATCGACTATGTGTGTGTGCACCCGCGTGTTCTTTTCGAGGTTCTTCCTGGATGGGGGGTGACGGAAGCGGGCGAACCCAAGGCTAGTATGGCGGGAACTCAACTTTTGAATTTTTTTGTAAGAACTTTTTAGCTGCTCCGACTGATTACGATGCGCTTATGCCATCTATGTGTCGGTTTGCTAGGTAAGGATTTAATCCTAGTGCCGACTCGAACTGGACCCTGTTCAGCTCTACCGAATTAGCAACTATGGCAGTACTAACATGATTTATTATTTCTTTGTTCGCTGTAATACATTACCAGCCCTAGCCATTACATATATTAATTAAGATCAAATTAAGATGCATTTACCTAATAATCAATAGCGAGATTTTGTTTTCGGTGTCGTTATTGAAATGCGACCTCTGTCGCTAAGAACTTTCACTACGCGTTCGCTGCAACCGCCCCTATATATATATATATATATATATATATACATGGATGCTTGACATAAGGCTCCGTTTCAGCATTCTTTTCCATTGTATCCGGCCCCAAGCTTAACTAACACAGCCAAACAAAGAAGAGGTATTATTGATCGTGACACTGTGACGGGCCAGCAATCCCTTCATGTTGTAGGTAGGTATTTTTGAAGTCGAATGACGAGCCTAGATATAGGCATAGCATCCGTTTGTTTGTGTGTGAGCTCACACACGTATCTGTCAATAATGAATTCTCTGTCGCCGGTTGCATGAACGAGCTCAGTCGAGAGTTGAAAGCTGATCGCTCGTCGCCACTGAATCACTGATTGATTTACAGCGAAAAAGCAACAGGTTTCTCCTACTTGATTATGCCGTGTAGGATCGTTGGTTCTGTCGCCCTAATGGCATCGTGGCGCCGTAGTCGACCTCTGCTGACAAAGTAACTGCGGTAACACCGTATCGAACGCCGATTTATAATTTAGCCCAGCCATCTATGGAATTCAGGCGGATGTTGTCCTATTCTGTCATATGAGCGTGTGTAAGTGCTTGTAGCATACATCCATATCCTACTGATCTTGTCATCTGTTTGCTTTGGCAGTTACTGCATAACCTCGTCACTGATATCTTATTCTCTCATTTAAAGACGGTGATAAGCGCTTGCAATCATAGTTCGGCAATAACAACGGTGGCGCATAGCTCTAGCAAGGAGTATATTTTTCGCTACTACATCCACCGCTGTCTCCGTTCAGCCCCACATCTGCCATGTAACAAACTTATACATTGCGTCGTAACTAGCTTATAGGGTGATTCGAAACAAAACTGCAGCTCACTGTGCCGCTGTGCAGAACAATGGCGCTCTGTCGCTGTTGTCAATTATTTAGCAAATGGAGAGAGCCAGACAATTTCCTGCTGGAGGAAGATTGACTTCACCCCGGAGCCCACTCGGTGCCGCCCCTTTCTGGGCCCTTTCGTGAGCGATGTGTCATACCAGCGAATGCTATTGGAACGAACAACTGCCTGGTTGACCGATTTCAATTAAATAGCTTTTTTTGCTCCCGTTTTCTCCATTCATCTTTCCGTATTTCTCAGTCTTTGTCGCAGGTTATCCTTGAAACGACTAGACGCACAGTGGTCGGAGGTCTTTCCGACGATTCAAGATGACTCCCCTTTTGTTGTCCCTTCGCCATTCGACTGTTACTGCTAATCAAGCAAACACCACCACCGCAGCCACAGTGTAACCCGCAACAGGAATAGTTGTCGCCACAGTCGCGATTTGCGGCAAAGTCTTGGACGCAAAACTAATTCCAGATACGAATTTAACGTAGGTCGCAAACAATCAAACTTAGTAGGCCGTTTCGCATTGGAGGAGAACTTATCTATAACATGTTCCTGGCGACTGGTGTCTGGAAATGGCTGGGTCAGCCTTCAACAGGTCTTCGGTCGTACATCGAGCTGGTGACGTATCCACGTCGACGCTAATTGCCATGTTTCTGTCCCCGAATGAAGAAAATGCCGGGCGCGAAAACGGCGAGCTCGGCTTGTAGAGGGTAAAAAAGCAGGATATCGATCTGGGCTTATTAAAGGTTATAGATCAAGACGCACGATGAATACCAATCAGAACCTGCTATTGCGGTTCGCCGTAAAGCGTAGCGGGACAACGAAGCGTACCCTAGAGACTGAATCTCCAGCCGCTTATCTGAACAAACAAATGAACAAGCCAACACCGTAGGCTTAAACAAGCAAACAAACATGATCCTAAGCTTACTCTACCACATTTCGCACATAGGTCTCGCACTGATCACTAGTCGGAAGACTATTACAGATATACTTGTATAACATACATAAGTATGATCGACAGCTCGATCGATTCGTACCTATACTTCTGTTAACTACATTCTTCTCAAATTAGAAACAACAAAAAGTCAGCAAGACGTATTCTAATAAATAATAAATAAAGAAAATAAGAAGTAAACGAAAGCACATAAACGCAGACGAGATAGACCCTCTTTGAAACGTTCTATCTCAAAGTGGATCTTCTGCGCGAAAAGAAAAGTATATGCGTATTGGCCAGTGATGAGAAGTAACCTGGGGAGCAAGTCGAAGGGTTTGGACATGAACCGAAAAGTGTTTCTCGTCGCCGTCGTTTGCTGTGCTAGGAAACTTTCTAAACGTGGGTAGCGCAAAGCTGATATGCTTTGGGAGGAAGGTCGACAAAAAATCCGGCGCTAACTTGCTTCTCAAGATGATGAGAGCGTCGCCAGGAAGCTTGAACACGCAGCCAAAGAGGGGAGCCAGGTACGAAGACGTTTGAGCAGCCGCAGTAGCAGTAAACGCGTATTAACGCTTCTAATCATGTACGCAGTTTATGTGCGGCGCTTATTCGAATCACGCTTCAACATCGGCTGTCCACTTGTCGACCACAGACCGATTGTCGTTGCCGTTCTGCTGGATTCCTGTGACTCCGCTAGCCGTTCGCTATTCGCTATGCCGAATACAACACACCTCACGCGAGCGCTCTGAGCGCTTCTACCCGTCTCAAGCTCTTTGCTGACGGCACTTCGTTCCCAGCTATCTTCTGCTGCTGTTGCTGGCCTCTTTTCACAGTTTATCTTGGCGGTGAGTACGGTACGACGTACGTGTGTATCTCTTCTGCCTGGTGCAGTTGTGTATATTCTAGAGCACTGTCCTGCCAGCAAGTACTAGCTACGGTTCTAGTAATGCTGAAAGTTCAAGGAGAGGTTCGATTTTAATCTAAATCCAACAACCGGCGAGCATCCCGATGAAGACCACGTCCTCGACAAAAGGATATGGTTGAAGCTGCAACAGTGCTGTTGTAGTGCGAATACGTGGCCCTGATTAGCTAAAATATCGTACGAGGCTGGATGGTTCTTATCCGTTTCCGAACGTTCTCTACGCAGCATCTCCCACGCGCGTTTTTAATCTCAGACCAATCGAGGAAGATCGGGAGAGAGGTCTTGAACGGTTGAATTCTCAGAAAAGATAAATTCGCGATACGTTGCTAGTAAGTACTGTGAGGTAGCGTCGCACGCTTATCAGACTTAATGGAAGTATCACGAACGGCTTAACCAACAGCTCAACTCGAATCGTACCGCCATTGGTCTGCTCTCGAGAGGCAATCTATGCAGCCAAGCCAAAAGAGAACGAAAGTGAACGGTAAAGACGAGGTGGACGCGGAAATTTTCTCTGCTAACGATGTGTGTGTGTTTCGGTGAGTCTATTTAAAGCCGATCGCTTAGCTTTTACGACGCCTCTCTCGTTTATAAACATACAGACACTTACAGACATTCGCAGGCACCTTACCTGTGCCTATATCGTAGCCGCGCCTATAATTGTATGGTCACTTACTTCTCTTTGATGGCTCGTGCGTAAACAAACTCTGCACTTTTTATCTTTAAGTGCAACAGCTCTTTTACAAGGCTATTGCCACTACTTTCACAACCCTTATGGCCACTATCGGCGGCAACAAATATAATAACGGTAATAGGGACTGTCAGTTTGTGATTGTTGTTGTAAGGTTGAACTTTATTCTATCTCAATCTTCTTGCTCCAGCCCGCTTCGTCGACATAAGTCTCTAGGGTACCTCTCTGTGCAACTGTACAGTAGATCCAGAATTACGTTCGGCACGGAGGTAAAGCATAACAACCAGTTAGAACGGGCTAGGGGTTGAGAGTCAAACTGACTGAAAAAAAGGAACCAAGGAGAAGCTACGACAACTGGCTGCTGGTTAATTTGCCTCTGTTTTCTCTGCTTTCTCCGCATGCCGTGGCCATGGCATGCTGATAGCTTGGTTTAGCGTCGAGGGACCACTGTTACCGCTGCCCTGCAGCCATGGGACCCCGCTGACAGAGTTGTCATCGCAGTTGTCGTCTTCCTCTTTGTCGTTGCCATTTCTAGAGCATCGCAAACAATCCCTTTCCTTCTTGACAGCCTAGCAGCCGTCGCTGCTGGTACCGTACTATCACAGTTTGAGAGATTAGAGCACGGGGGCGGATTGGCAGAATAGGAAAACTAGACGTGCCCTGCCGTTGCGTATATTTTTTTTGCACGTGTATTTTCCTATTGCTTTACTTTGCGCGTCTTGCCAGCTTCTTGAAACGTTAACGGCCGTAGAAGGGAGTGGGAAAAGCTTAAAACTTATGGCACTGGCAGAGCGCATAGGGCATCGAGCAGAAACTAAACAGTGGCCTGCTGTCACTTCTGCTACTACAGCCAGCGGCTTAAATAAAACACACTCAGCGGAAAATGCACGAAAATAACAAAGTTGGGGTCGACAAGTCAGCTATCTAGGGGTAAAAAACGATTCGCTGACAACCCATCCACCCTCCAGCGAGTTAGTACATGACAGAAACAACAAGCACTTAAAAGACGACTTAAACGCACGCACACAGTGTACGTCAATGTACAAAGAGCGACATATAGACATTTACATGCTGACACTTGTTCTACGTGGCGAGGGGATTGAAAAAGATCAGGAGTTTGGGGAACGGGGGTTACGGAGGCGGCTTGATAATAGCAAGACACCAACGGTGAAAGTTGCTCAGTAGAGAACTCCGAGATGGGGTTAAAAATTAAATAACAAAACGAGCGGGGGTAGTGGCGGCGATAAGACTGAAAACTGGGCGCGACTTTTTTTACTGCTGTTGCGAAAGATATGCGAAAAAGCTATGGGAAACGTGCTCCTCTCTGTGTCGCGCCTGTTGACCTTGAATTTGCTCTAACTGCATTCTGGTTCATTTCTATTGCAGTTGCAATTTCTACTATTGATTAAATATTGTTTACAATTGAATGCTTGCCCGTTGCCCCATGTCGTGATACAGGGGCTTATTGCTTTAACAAAAAGATCGATTGCAATCGTTAAAATTCGCTTTTGTTTTTGAACTATTCTGTCGCTTACAAATATAAGGCTTTCATATTGCTGTCATGATATTTGTGCCTTAATGTATCCAATTGATCTTCTTTGTGTTTCTCTTTTTGAAGCTATGGCTAAATATTATTAGATTCTTCTATTTGAGTTCAAAAGTACACTCTCGGGCCTCTGCGTGAATAAAAAGCAAACTGGAAACCTATTTTCGACCAAAGGCGTAATCTTCATGAACTAAGTATTTCAAAGACCTCACACATTGAATGCACCATACTATACCAAAAGCCAAAGTATATGTTCTGCGAAAAGTAGCCAAACTAAAGTTGTTCAATTGCAGAAATCGAACGTACCCAATCATGTTACTGAAAACTTCTTTCTGGGTCTCACTTTCACCGTGGACTGCGTGCGCATCTCACGGTAACTAGCGCACTTCCTTCTCCTGCGTAATACGCTTCACCCCTTTGGTAACCACCGCAGCCACACATGGACCCTAAGTCGAACGAAATTTTCCTGCTACTGCATCCGAAATAGAATCGATTCTCTTTATGAAGGCTTGGTGCTTGTTCGTTCCTTGCCGTTTGCTTTAGTCCAAACGGGAAGATAGCGTCCGTTTTCTGACGGTCTTGTCTATGGCCGCCATGAAATAGCATTTGAATAGTATACGCCCCTTGATCTCCCTCCGGTGCTTTTACATCGCTATCCCCTGTACAATAGTCGTTCTCCATTACCACGATTGTGTAAGAGAGTGCGGCGACTTAGCCGACACGCGGGCCGACCTTTGAGTCTAACACTGCTCGCAATTCGAAGCTCGATTCTCGATTCCGTTGGGTCTGCGTCCGCCCCGTCGGACGCTTAGCTACGACTCTATCCGGATCGCTCGACTTGCCCAAGATCGTGTGTAAGAGAACGGTTCTTAGCAGTCACGCAGGAGGCTTCGCGAGCCTTTATGGCCCTCTGTCGTCGTCTAACCCAATTTAATTTTCAACTTGGCCGATGGATGGACTACGGGCAGCTAGGCTAGTTGCAGGTCCAGAATGGGGCCCCTGTTTGAGATTACAAGAGAAAGAGAGGGAGGGGTAGTGAAAACGAATCCGAAAAAAAAGCTCACGGAACTGAATTCAGAGGAAATTCGAGAGTGTAAATCAATGCAGACCTCCGCTGCCCATTTGAACAAGCCTTCGTAACGTCCCCTTAGGTAGTCCATAAAAGGGGGGGGGGGGGCACTCATCGATCGGTCTTTATGGCTCTGTGCGGCTGTATGCTTCAGCTGCATGCATTTGCTGACTCTTTTGATAATGCTAGTAAATAGGAACGTGTTCGTGTACATTTTGGTGCTTTACCCATACGCCGCCCATTAAACTGGCCCCTGAAGAGTCAGTTAGCGGCTACACACTTTGTCGCTTAAACCGGCTTTTCTAGCGTGTATTGAGTTTTTTGGTTGACTACCTGTCGTTGACTTGCTGCCAAAAATTTAGCAGCTAATATGTGTACACGCGAAGATCAACTCTCGCTATAAAAAGAAATCCTCCACTCACTCAGCCCCTCAAAATTGCCGTTTAGAGCTAGATTTCCTGCCTTCTACGGTTTCGTTAGACTTAAAGGTGGGCCTCTCCGTTGAGTACAGAGCTGGCCATACTTGACTAGAGTGATTTAAAACCCGCTCTTTGCTCTTCACTGACTCTGCTCTCTTGCGTTAGGCCACTTCGTCGCGTTTCTTCACCGAAGGTTTGATTGCTGCTTCTTCCGATCTTTTTTCTCTCGTTCTCCATAGGCGACGTGGGACGAGCCAATACCAATTCCAAACCCGCCCGGTAGCAGCAGCTTTTTCAAACAAGCTCCAGTTTTCTCTTTTTTATACCTTCATGGCGACAAGCGAGTGCTTCCCAGCAAAACAAGCTCGATCCGACCGGGCTCATAGAGACCGACACACTCTGATGAAGTGAGCAACGGACGGAGCCACACGTAAAGCGTCGGGGCAACTTGTTCAAAAAAATGTTAGCTCGCTCGTTAGTTTGCTTAGTTTGCTTGGTTGGATAAATCTTTGGATGGTATTTAGGCAAAGAGCGAATCTAATTCAGTCCCTCTTCCACGTTAGCACACTTTCTCATCAACTAGTCTCTCCACAGTTGGTCCGCTTGCGTACTTCAATATTCTTGGTAGGTGCTATGGAAAGAATCCCTTGCCGGTAGTGGTAGCCGAGAAACTAGAAAAGCTCGCTTCAAGGCGCCTACCATTTGGTACACGATTCACTTCACCAATAGCAGTAGAAGCCATCACTGACTACATCCGTTGCGTTTGCACTTTGGCCAACGAAGTGTGCCAGTGGGTTTTGGCAGTATTGCCAACAAGACGTATAGGTCAGCCAACGGACTGGTTAAGGGGCAAGCCTCCGCTACGGAGTTCAACTAAAAAAGGCTGAAACCCTAAAGGACGTTCGGTTACAGCGCTTTATGCCCTGCTTGCGTCTGACTTCTTGCCTCCGTACGTTGGATAAAACCGGAACAGGTCGTAGTCATAATAGCGGTAGTAGTAGTTATATCCTTCTTCCATGTTCATTTAGCTGCCTACTTATGGGTTCGCTCTGTCCCCCTTTAAGGAGAGAACGTTTTAAGCATAGCGCATAGAGAAGATAGCTGAACAGGCAAAAGCTAACCAGATCTCAAGACGGCACTCCAATGCCAGAAATATACATTTCGGACAAACAGAAGGAAAAGAAATGACTGAAACCATATAAGAACGACGTCGGAGGAACTAGTGCTCAGCGATTTCCTCGCAGGACCCTGGTCCGTTCGGACCAAAACTAGCTCCTGTCCATTTGCCTTTCACCGACACACAAGAACTGTGGCTAGAGCGCTGATCTCGCGTCTGCATATCACACATAACCGGCTAAATTAATTTACTCATTCAGATTATACATACAAAGTTCTTCTTAGTGTCGCCTGAAGCTCTGCCACTATTAACGCTATTGCTACACGGCTAAGTGGCGAGCTACAGGAATAGGACCACTCTGCGTCTGTCTTTTCTGCTGCTTCCCGCAGAACTTATCTAAAATTCAACCTGATGTTCTACATACGTTTATATACCCCACGGATGTGTGTCCCAGTTAATGTGGCGTAGTTGTGAAACTGCCATTTCTCGTTTCTACAATGGCTGACGGGATTCTGTGCCTCCCACGTTTCTCTGCAGTCTACCTCACTGTTTCACGGCTGCGTTCAGAAACTTCTGTTCCTTTTCGGTGGCTTCTTTTGTCTTATATTTGGGTCGTTTTTTGCTTCTCTCGGGTTTGGCTCAAGATTAGATCATCTCCAAGCTTCTACTATTATGTGCTGTTCGTAGAAGTATTGTTCCCAGGTTTCCAGAACTAGGTACCTGTTAGCTGCATCGCTAGGCAGCTCTTTCCACTACCACGGCCAACGCAAGCAAAGCCTCTGTACCGATCCCTATCGACCGTAGTAGGCGACTGTAGCCTACGAATTTCGAGCCTACGAAATCCTACTGAGTTGTGGCGTCAGCCAACCAGTCAAGCTGCGAGCCATCCTAGCCATAGCGGCAATTGAGGTAATTTCAGATCCAGTAGTTTGCGTTGCCTATATCCAGCCAGCCGTGGTACGCGTGCAAACGGGTGGCACAAGAAGTTGTGCAGGAATGTGGCCACAGCTAGAGCCCTTTAGCAATACTGAGGCTGGCAGTAGCAGTAGTAAAATCTGCGCAAGCTGCAGCAGTTGCCAGTACCGAGTCGTGGTAAGGAGACAGCAGCCAGCGAGTAGCGAGATTTATAGCCGCGTGGTTGCAGCCTAGAAGGTCGACGCTCGGCGGCTACGGAAACTGCTACCTGGGTACGTACAAAAGTTAAGGAGAAAGTGACGGTGAAGCAGCTGCCATTGCCGGCTACTCTGCTTCTGCTATTACAGCTGCTACCGTCCGTTTCAGCTCATTTTAATCAGGCTGTAAGTGCCTTCTTACTACGTGAACAAACAGAGCTTCAGCAGAGGGGATAACGAGAAACGAGATGCTGAAATAAAGAACAGGGGCAATGCTCGAAACGTAAACGCGGTGGTGCTGGGAATTTGGATGAGTTAGTAAATCTAAAAGGAATCATGAAATAGTTGCTCCTCACCGCTAGCCGTTCGGAGGTTAGTCGATCTCCGGAGCTGCGCTCCGCTAGCTAACGCTAAAACAACAAGGGTGAAGGAGCTTGTTGCCGAGAAATGCTAGGTAAAGAGTTGACCTACGCCCAGCAGTGCGCGCGCCTCTGCGCAGTCTATAGTAGGCAGGCCGGCATTTGCGCTCGGTTTTGTAGATGGCACACCGGGCACCTGTCGATCTGCAGATGGTAACATCTCTATATATAGTTGGAGCACGAGAACTGAAAAGGGGTAGACTGTGGTTTGGAAAGAGAATCCTGTGAGGTTAATCCGTAAAGATTGGTAGTCTGATTTGTGGCAGTGTGACGGACTGCCATTAAGGCGACTCCTTTCAACCAAAACGTTGACTGGGATTTTCATGTTCCTTTACTGGAAAATCGCTCTGACGCGGCCCGCCGTGGAGCCGCAACAGCTGTAATGCATGGTGCTCTGCCTTTAGATAATAGACGAAAGAAAAGAGGCAGAAAAACGCTTGAAATAAAAGTAAAACGATGGAAAAGGATGCATGTAGAAGCCAAAATTGTAAGAATAAGAGTATCATTTCCCTCTGGCTACACAAATACGAGTAGATACAGGGGAGCCGAAACCAGAATAGGAGAGGCAGATCCAACCGGAAGAGAAAAACGGGATTGCCGTTGCTTAAACTGATGACCCGGAAAAGATGTATAGCTGTGATTTTTACAATGAGCATGTCATCCAGTAGAAGCTGCAATAACGACAAGTAACGGTGGAGTTATTCCAACGACACACGAAAATACCGAAGGCGGGACAATTCCTTCCACGGTCCGCCTCTGTCTTTTTATTAAGCGAATTTGGATGAACCTGCAAACAGGCAAACTCACAGACATATGACAAAACGTTGGTAGATAGCAAAAAGTAGCACAAGCGGAAAATAAAAACACGTAATATTTTAGCTTATTGTTTATTACTTACACTGATTGTGCATAGACATTCAACAGGAGTCAAAAAACACGACTTGGAACGCATTAATAATTGCATATTTATGCATTTATACATGGACAGATGTATAGATAGATTAGGATAGATAAACAGAGAGATTAGGATAGATAGATTGCACATTTTACAATACCCTTTTCCTTCTAAACTGCTCGTAGTACACTTGTATGTTTGTATGGTTTTGGCATGTTCTTCCCTTTCACTTTTTTTCATTTGTACAAATTGCAGCGGCGTTAAAAGCTGAAATTCTTCCACGTCGTCTAACGGTCCGATCGGGCGACGACGTGACTGTGAACTGTACATACCGTGGAGGACCCGTTCGCGAAGTACGTTGGTTAAAAGATAACAAGCCACTGCAGAACGATCATCGGGTCCGCTTATTGGGCAGGCTGGTACTACATATCAGCTCGTTTCGACGGGCTGACACTGGCATGTATCAGTGCTTCGTGAATAACGAACAAGATTCGGCGCAGGGCCATGCCTATCTCCGTATTGAAGGTTCGTATAGTTTGAAAGTTCGATTTACGAATGGAACTATACATTATACGTTTTTTAATTTCATTTGTCACCGAAATTTTTTTCTCTTAACTCTGACACTTAGTGGTTCTTGGGTGAAAATGTTGCTAGACTGAAACCTATCTGCGACTTTTGCAAACGTTTACATCCGGGAATATTGTTTAGAGGCGTATGAGTTGTGTCAACACAAATCATATCTAAAGGTATTATTTCTCTAATTTTATGCTTGGGTTACGCTTGCTAGGGTTATTTTAAGGGTATTTTAAACTTCGTAAATAAATACATTCGATGTTTTTTAAGGTCCTTTGGATTGCTAAAATCAAAGCGTATCGTATAGACAGTACTTAAGCAATTTAAATTCGTCAAATGTTATGAATTTAATCCCTTATATTTTCCTATTGTTGGTACTAAACAAACTGAATATAAATATATTTCCTGTTCTCTAGGACAGTCAAGTTAGCCGCGTTAAACCATGTTGCTGACAAAATACTCAGATACATTTGCTAAACAGACACACTACACAAAACGCTCGCACTATTTCATCTATGAATACTAAATTGAGATACTATTGTATTATGCTTATCCGTATGTGATACGTTATATTCGTGGCTTAAAAGCAATATTATATTCTTATAAGACCTATTTTTATTAAGCAAAAAAGTCAAGGGCAGAAAACACTTTCGTCCTTGTTCGGGTCTTCTTTTCTACTAGAAAAAGATCAGGAACACCGAAGGGAGACCTATTGCGCCGGGGATTTAGGTCTAAAAAGAAAGCTATCTATAATCCCATTAGAGCGCAATAGTGATTGCCGGTTTCGGTCAAGAATCGGCTATGCTAGCAACGATTTCCGCAACGTTAGAACTTGCTTAAAATTCTGTGGCCTGGGTGCTCGGCCATTGCTGGTGACCGTTACGTTATCACGGCTCCTTTCTCTCGGACACTACGATAGCGAAACTAGCAACTAACTGAAAGTGCCTGATTTAAAACCCGCTACACTATGACGGCTCCCCATGTCCCCTTCAAAGTGTGCCGTCTACGCACAACAAGCATAGGATCCCTTGTCTGCTGGTGTTCGTCTTTCTTCGTACTACGTCAGAAGGTCCTCGGTCACTCATCCCAGTAGTCTGTAGTACACTATGTACCACCTGAAAGGTATGAACCATAGCCGATCCGAAGACTGCCTCTTGTTTGTACACGATATCGCCCTTACACACCCACTTTTTATCGTCCCGTTCCGTATGGATCTGCAGCTACCGCTGTGTGCGGGGTTACGTACCAAAACTAATTGGATGAGCGAAAGAACGTTCGAATGAGACATCTACTTTATTTCTAAGCTCCTGTCTCGGCTCTGGTCTAGGACATCGACAGGGAGATGATAGAGGAGGATGGAGAGTAGACCCCCCCGCCCCCAACGAAGCCTGAAGATGTCCTGATAACTACTACAGGCGCTCAGTGCAAATAGATAGCGATAATTTAGCGAGTTAATGAAGGTCAGAAATCACTCGCCTAATAACGCTGGCCTGCCTGAGTGTGTTTCATTCAATTCACCCATCGTGTAGCCGCGGTCCTTTGGCACTCGTCCTCACAGGACCAAGAACCTTCTTGAAGTCTGCTTGGCAGGCTCGATGAACCCTCCATCGCGGTGCTTGCGCCTCCTTGATGTCGCCAGCCCCATAGTCTCTATCGTAGCATAAGAGGGAAGCAGAAACGTACCACATGCAGAGGTCACCCAATGCGTATATGAGTAATGGTTGCATGCTAATGGCTCTTCATATCTCTCCGTATGATAGAGAGTTGGGCTAGCTAGTTAGATATGTTGTGGAAATCGTCTTGTCTTAACAAAAACATACACTTGAGATTATTACTGCGCACCGGTACGATGTATAATGAATTTATCTAACACATTTCAGTGTTCATAAGTTAACGAGTTGCACTGCAAATGAAAACTAAATCCAGCTGTGATCCTGAATAATTAGACTAGCTGTAGAATATACCGAAAAAGTTTTTCAAAAATGCTGAAAGCCGGTGCTTTTATATTAGTATATGTAAAATCGCTTGTATCATTGCTGTTGTGTCTCCCGTTGACTTGACTGTTCTACTGCATTACTTCTCAACATTTGAAGAATCCTCGAAAATCTCAGGTGTTAATAAAGCTTTCGGAATAATCAATGTTAAAGGTAACTATTAATTTCTATAATCCGTGCTCTTACAGAGATTCACCCTACTATTCGGGAAAAGTTTATTGGAGGCAAATTCAAACCACGCAGTGAAATTTCGCTTAAGTGCCAGGCTACAGGCTCTCCACTTCCACAGCTTTCATGGCTGCTCGATGGCAGCCCTTTGCCGGAAACCAGAGACATTAACCAGGGTGATTTTGTCCAGCCCGACGGAGCGCTTGTTGTCAGCTTTGTCAACGTAACATCAATGAAAGTTGAATACGGCGGAGACTACACTTGCATGGTAAGTATTACTTAAAAAGTATTTCTGCACTCGGGCGTACCAACCGAACACTGAATACTATAAGAGCTTCAAGCAAACTATATAACTGCCAGCTTCTCAGATGATTTTGTTTTGAGATATCTATTAAACTGATTTGAGCTAGAGTACCAGCGATTAACTAGTGTTAAGCTAGAGTATAAAAAACAGATAATCTGTAATCCTTTCATTATAAATTAGATTAGTTTAAAGCAGTATTCCAACTTTAGCTCAAATATGTGTGAGAAATTCATATGTGTATGCAAGGGGCTTTTGCTATGCTACCGTACACTCTCTGTTGAAGTGTTTTATTAATAGAATACAATAGTAGGGCAGTTTCATTGGCTATATGTTCGAAGCAGTAAAGAACAGAAATATCTTCACGTAAACAGGACACATGAACCGTGTTTTTCTGATTCTGCATTTCTTCAAGGCGTCTTTCAAGAATATATGTGCTTAATTCCTATATTGACAACGCTATCATTGGAACAAATTTCCAAACGCCCATTCAGAACTTTCTTCTTTCTTCCACTCATCCTATGTACCTAGAACAAACAAATCTTGTGCTTAAGGTCTCTTTAACATACAAAACATATCTATATAAGCATTTGGCATAAATAACATTTAATGATTTGACCGTTTTCCTCGTCGATACCAGGCAACGAACGATGTAGGTACAGCGATGCACACTCAGCGTATCAATGTTGAGGGTGACCCGTACATTAGGCCGATGAAGGACATCACAGTAGTTGCTGGCAAGGAACTTAACATCAAGTGCCCGGCAGCAGGCGACGTTGCCTCGATGTTCATTAAAAAAGGTGATTTCTTGCTTGGTTTTGAAAGAAAATTTGAGACTAGAGATATATCTGGGTCGTAGCGACTCTTATACCGAGGTTTATTATATACACATTTTATAACTAGGTCTTCTTATTAGGTACTGTGCTGAATCAGACTACCATCCGATCTTAAGGATGTTGCTAAATGGTGCACCTGTTAACTCCATGGGTATACACATATACATACCAAAAAATTTCATCCATTCACTGCCGACACTGAGAGAGTCATCTCAATTTAGACGACGAACGAACGCTATTTCAACCGAGGACCGATACTAAACAATATACGGGAACCTATTTAATAATGGTGACAATAATCATAACACCGATCCATTTGTGTGGCTTATCTTTATCTTATCGACAAATATACCAGTTATATACATACGCATCAACATATGTCTTCCAATACAATACATCTTTGTACCTGCAATCATAGCCCCTAATGGAATTCACTTGTATTTACCAGTGGGCGTATGAGACGAGTGCCTCCAGAACCCCGTGTCTTGTATAGCCTACATATATAAAGCAATCTTCAAATAATCGACTAACCGCTTACCTTGGCGTAGGGTATGCTTCAGGCTAACAACTTCCATAAAGGTAACCAAGCAAACGATGCAAGCCACAGAAAGCTCCCCTTGCCAAAGAGTGATTAGAGCCGTTCCCGGCCCATATATGATTACTTTAGCTCGCAATTAATTTGTATGATCTCTGCATACAGCAGCTCAACTGAGCTCAGCTGCCCCTACCTTTGCTGCCAACACCATGTAAGCACCTTTTATTGCCGCCAATGAGGCAACAGGGCGCAGCGCACGGCCCTGCTGTTTTCTTCTGTGTGCCGGTACTATTAGAACCACTGACAGTAACGACGTACGGATACGTATTGAAGTGCAGTTACTCTCCGGTTGAAGTCCGGGTCCGTAGGTCGTTCGGCCTACGAGCTTCTTCTCTTTTGCTGAGAATAAGTATAGAATTTGTATCTGTATGTACGTGCGTCTATGTGTAAATACTGCTGTAATGCGCGTGTTAGTAGCTAGTAGTGAAGAGCGAGGAGTCTGCGTGCACTTATGGAACGGCTAGCAGTGAGTGTGCCACAGTGATGACGCTCGTGTTACCGGTTGATGTCCAGCTATTAATGGTGTTCAGTTACGTAGCGAGGTTGCTGCAAGCTTATTTGCAAGACAGTGCTGGTTGAGGCGGCGAAATAAAGAAGGCGCTGGCACTCCAACCGCCCTTAAAGAGACGGAGCTTCTGGACAAGTGCGTTCCCGAATGAGGAGACTGGAAAACCATGAAGGGAGAAGGAATTGAACTGAGGTAATCATCAATTCATCGTAAAGGACTTGTCTTCTTTGCGCCGATCTCCTCTGAGTGCGTGCATTTCTCTTTATGTATATGTAGATGTGGTTTATGTTGGTGTCTATATGTCTATACCTACAAATATGATATATTACTCGTATTCGATACGGCTTACCGTTGATAGATCCGTCTTAACAGATCGTGCTGTCTGCTCACATATGGGCGCTCGAGCAGATAGGGTAAGATATATACAACAGTAAGGCGTTGTTTTCTCTGTGAAAGCACGTGTTGAAAGAAAAAATTGACTTCACCGGTGCTTGGGTACCTGTCGTGTATGACTAAGTAGCACCATTAATTATAGTTAAGTCATATATAATTGTGCCAGTTTTTGGTATACTTAGAAGTGAATGAAGTAAGAAAGGGAAGAAGATAGACATGTTAGGAAGGACGGCATATAAATGCTAGGTTTTAAAAACGAGATGTTCGGCAATGAAATAACCAAATCATTAGCTGATTCGGTGACAAGAACAGGCGGTGCACCTTTTCGATGGGGTATGGATAGCTTCATCATGAAAGTCGCGTCTTGATTCTAGGTCTCAAGTTGCAGCTCAAACTTTTACGTTAACGGTGGGTGGTTGTTCGGCAATCTATGTTGAATACAAGAAACACAGAGCTAGGTGATAGCTCAGTTTGCTCTTCCTCCCTTACCCCTTCTCGAAATACCGGAATATCTCCAGAAAGTCATCCGCCAGATATCGACACACCACCTGACGTTTTTCCTTCCTAGTCAACCACTACCTTTTTTAAAGCCTTTCTTCTGCTTAATTTTTCGACCTATCGGTCGAATCAAAATGGGAAAAGAACATCGAAGGATGTAAGCACTTAGATGTTGGCCGATTAATGGGGAGACAGTCATTGCCCCAGCAAGCAAGAGTCGCAAGTGGCCAGGCATTAAAGAAGTGTACGAAGTTATTCGTAAAGGCGCGCTGAGTTCTAATCATTCATATACAGTTTGATTGACTGTATTTCCTTGTTGCAGCCAGCTCCACTGGTCAAGGGAGCGTCTCAAGGAATTCCGACCTCATGCGCTTTCACAGACACACAAACACTAGCCCCCACATATAGACATTCACAAATGCACACCGATGGCCTCGCGCATGCAGGGATACACACCCTTCCATTTAGACACAAAGGTGCAGTTCTACCAAGAGAAGACGAAATATCGCATAGCTACAATATCGCCGCCGTTTGACAATAGGGAGGATACGGTAAGAATCGCTTGATTTCGATGCCGGGACTGGCGCTGCCTGAGAGTAGACACACCATCCGCCTCGCTGATATATCTAAAATTAGAACAGGAAGTAAAGAGACATTTTCGTTAATTGTGTGCGGTAACCCGGGACAGGTGACTGTCCTCTGGGCACTCCGTTCGTAGCGACGTAAAAGAAGACAGTCAAAGAACCTATCGGTTTTGAGCAGGAAATAACTATGCGAGAGGGGGGAAGCCGAAAGCTGAGGGAATCGAACGCTAACTGAGGCATAGATATATGAAGGTTGCTTTCGCTCCAACCACTATGCCCTTTCCAACTCTTCATGCAGCTCCAATTGAAGAGGTCTGAAATGGAAGGACCGTCTGTGTGCAGCTACTTAATGTTTCCAGGTTCTACTTTCTTTTTGCTATTGGCAAATTTCCCGGTTTCTGCAAGCCGAATGAGTTAATAACAACTGATCCTCCACGTTTGCTGCGTATCATCATATATAGGCGGAAAGTGACAAATTCTCTTTTCCTTTTTTTCGCTTTTCGTATCCTTGTTTACCCATGAATGGAGCGATGCATTAAGAAAGCTGTCTTGTCGGCTCACTAATACCATGTTACTCAAAGCAAAGTTTTCAAGGTGCATGTTCCTGGCTGTTCTAAAGGAAGGGACCATACTAAGATGGCTTCTGGGTAGTTCAAAGGTAGGTTAGTTCAGCTGGCTAACTTTGCTATGTTGTCTGATTTTAGCGAACAACAGAAGAGAAAAGCTAAGGGCTGGAACGGAAGGGCGTGACTAAAAGGGGCAAGAGGACCCAACTAAAATAACAAAGTTTTGCTCAGCCTGCTCCTGTATGCCCGTACAAAGGAAACAGAGAAAAGGGGACGTGCCTGCGGACTCGGTCTTCATTTGAAGCAGAATAGCTTCCACTATTGCCGCGGTCGCATACCAGCAAAAGGCTAGGTCAGAGACCACTGAAGTATAACTGGTGGAATACTACTCGTAAAGCGATCCAGAAGCGCTAGTAAAGCGATCCTCTCCTGTTTTGTTCTAGTCCCGAATAAGACAGCGTATATATACATATGCCGTTTGGCTAGAGTCGGCGCGTCTCTGTGCCTTAGATTGCCGGCTCGTTGGTAGACGCTCGGCTCTGTTTCGACACCATTCCTGGTTGAGATTTGAAACAGCCACTATCCAAAAAAGGCGACTAACCCAAGTAAACGGCTAGAGCAGAAATGGGAAGAGGTTTATGCAAAGCGTTATCTCATAACCACACAACGCCGCACCCATGAGCCCACATGAACGATGCGGTTACGCACCCACAGCACTAGCAAAGAGAGCGAAAAGACACTCCGGCTGCCATCAAACTACCGGCCGTTCAGAAGTAGGATGAGACCAGAGAGGGCGGTAGGCTAGCAAAACCAAGCGGCGAGAGGAAACCCCGATAAGTGGCAGCAAGAAATGCGCCGCTCAAAACGGTTATGAATTCTCAAAAGGACTCTTTCTCCATTTGTGGAAAAGCCAGTGGGAGGAGAAGGAAAAAAGCATGGGGGTTTAGAAGCGTTTTGGTACTCGCGCTGGAGGCAGCCGGCAACTGACACCCCTGGCATCTTTACTGCTACTCCACTTTCCAAGTTGTCTTCGTGTCCGCGTCGCTGGCTGTGCCCTCTGTTTGTCCGTGTGTTAGTGTGTGTCTGTATTCTATGCCGTGGAGCACTACGCCACTGTGATGATATACAACGAGAGACACTCGAGAACCTGATGATGGCGCTATTTGCGTGCTTCTAGCACACTGCACCAAGTGTGCTTTGTTTACAAACTTCTTTAAAGCTCTCGAGAAAGGGACAAAGTTCTTCTTCACGTATTGCGAATCTCACTTTTCTCTTTGAAACTGTGTGCAAACGACTGTTTTCGCGCGCGTACTCGCCACCAACGGCAACATTAGTAGCAGCAGCAGAACCAGCTGGGCTGTAGCAATGGCAACAAAAAAAATTAGAAACGCATCCAGTGCTCGCTTGTTCCAAACGAGAGGGATGTGTGCGCCAACCAAGGCTGTTTTGCGTTAGACGCTGATGACGGCTGTCTTTTTATGAGTCATTTCACGCAGCATTGTTGAGCAGAGTCGGGGAATGAAGCGCGGTCTTGGGTGCCAATGCACGGATGCATGGACCTAGAATCGCTATCAAAAACGCTGGAACCGTGAGACCGCTTCCACGAACGCCTTTCTGTGAAGGCGTGCTGTCGTTGTGATGAAGACTGCTATGGTTGACAATACTGGATTGTAACAACTCTGAAACGAACGAGACTTAGTAAGGACCCAAAAACGAAGTAGTCAGTGTAGGAGGTGTTAGGTTTGTCACATTGCTTTGATTTCCAATACGAAGGAGCAGAAACGGAAAGCCAAGCATTTTGGAGATGTTGGAAGACAAGCCACGGTCTTGGCTTTGTCGGAATGAGACAGTGGGGTACGAGTCCCGCTCATACCCCTAAGGCTGCTGCGTCGTAGGAACTCGGAATTACTTCGTCAGCCTCTTTTAGCATGTCTGATTTTCTCCCAACAACTGCTAGCCAATTTGGCTTAGATTCTAGTAGTCGGCCCAACTTGCTGGTATAGTATGGCATCTCGCACTTCTCGGCGTACTGGATAAAGCCGCGTAAGTTTCATTTCTCTTTCCTACAGGTTTTTCTGAACAGAACACTATGTGAGGTGCGTTACGAATAATGACACTGAAAATAATTCGTACGTTTGCTTAAATGAAGTGCCGCATCAGCGACTCAGTCATCATTGGCACCTAACATACACAAAAGAAAGTCGGTCATTTCGCCAGTATTTGGTAGTCCAACGACTGTCGTGCCGCGGTATCCTTATTGGTGTAGAAGTTGTTACTTGCAGTGGCTGAGAAGATCAGTAAAGTCACGAGTATCTTCAGCCATCATGCCTCAACTTTTCGATCCTGCTATGCGCTTACTGCCACCTATCAGAGCGGAGTATTGATGCGCTTCCCTTACGCTTTCTTTATATATATATATATATATATGTATCGTTAGATAGCTTAATGTCGGGCCCGCACGCAGAAAAGGGACTGCAATAAAGGAGCAGAGGGGGGCTGAAACAGGGCTTCGACAGCTAGGATGAGAGAAGAGCTCAGCTTCACCTTGTTCAGTGCATGATCTACGTTAAGCCAACAATTTGTGATGACCAGCCATACTCCTACACTTAACAATATCCATCGCGTATATAATGATTCTGATTGCCTCTGTCTACTTGATTCGTTCTATGTGTCCGATATCTCTGCAGCGGCATCATACTCGGTTAGACATGCACACACAGGATGATTCGACTGCCTGTTCCCGAATTTCCCATTGGTTGATACCCGACTACCGCCTCCTTTCTTATGTACTACTGTTCTTATGTGCTTCGCTCGGTACTGCGGTCTGACCTTGGTGGTACCAGAAAGAACGGAGTAGAGAGGAAGCGACGGAAGAGAAAGAAAAAGAAAAGCCAATGAAAAGGTACTCACTGTATAGCTTCGTATAAACATGTCCTCTTTACGCTGTTAGTCTTGGTGCTCGCTAAGCCGTGAGCATATCAAGGCACGCATACATCGTGCTCTGATCCAATGCTCCAGACTCATCTTTGCGTTACACTCCATCTTTCCTTCTCGCACAGCACGGCTGGGTATACAGCGAACTCCAGTATTAGTACGAGCCCTTGAGTTCTACTAGGATTGTAAGGCTCATTGTTTGCCTATTGTTATGGGGATCGCAAGTTCAGGAGGTCACGGCGACAGAGTAAACGAATAATGTCACTACAGAGGGCGGACAGGACTGAGCTGATCTGGCGTGGCAGATATGGATAGGTACCTCCTTGAGCCTTACTGGGCTATGGGCCGTAAGCTAACAAGGAGCAGGTTAGAGTAAATTTATGACGGTTGTCGTCATTCATGATGCATTACGAATACGTTCGTTTGCTCCCTTGCCTACTTTTTCTTTCTTCTAAGACGCATGATGTGTATCCTAGCTTGTTTAATCGACGATGAAAATAAAATAAACCGCAGAAACAGCAGGAGGCATTGAAACCTCTTTTCTATTTCACTGAGCAATCGTGGTCTCGTATCTTACCATAAAATGCTTCTTCGCAGCACTATGGTGGTGCAACAACGTCCACAATCGACTTAGTTACAAAGCATCGTGCAATGAATGTTTTGGCTTTCCAGGGTATTCTGACAGCCTCTCCATGCTATTTGAGCTAGCCAATGTCAACACTGGCTAGCCAGCTTGCATGAAGCTGTATTGAAAATATGAATACAAATATAGTTAGGACGGCGTCTTCCTCGAAGCAAGCGTATCGTATCGCATGGAAAACACAAGGGTGAAACCTCCTAGGTTCAGCCGAGATAGAGCTATCCAGTTTAGGAGAGTACTATGAAACAACGCTTCGATGCAACCAACGATGCGTATATTCATCGCCTGTTGCAGAAGCGAACGACTGCTCTGTCCCTAAGCGGGTGCGAGCGGCAGGCAATTGCCGGCGACCAAACCAGCCGACTAAGCAGGCAAGCAACAAAGATGCTTCCTATTTCTGTGGCCTTGCTCGAGAGACTTTCGGTAGAAAGCACACTCTCACATATAGACAATTGTGTACACTGAATAAGCGGACTCTCAGTGGTTGTACAAGCACTAGCAATTACGTTAGGCCGTAGGCCAACGCTAGAACATAGGCGCTGGCGCGATCATAAGAAGCACGACGAGAAGGCCTAGGAGGGCCGAGAAAAGTTGAGCGGCCGTGGCAGACGGGACGTTGGGGCTTGAGAGACAGACTATTGATTTGGCCTCGCTCTCTTCCTCAGCGGAGTGGGAGCAATTTCCTTCGGCAATCCCTTCCGGGGGCAAAGAGAGAGCGTGCAGACCAATAGGGATTTGCAGGGACACTGAGGGTCTGTAGCGGTTAGAAAGGCGGATGGAGGTATCCAAGCACTTGCTTATATGAGTCGATTCGTCGTTTCTGATAAGGGACTAGAGAACAAGCTATGATTAAGGGTAAGACTCTTTGGCATGTTTTTTTCTGTCTATTCTCATTTTTTTCGTCCTTTCTTATTTTCTTATGCTCAATTCCGCGCGGGTTTCTCTCTTGTGGCCGGGCTCCAACACTCGTAGATAATCGCCAAATCTCTCGGGAACCAAGGTACGGTTTAGCCGAGGACCGAAGCAGCCTGTCAATCCACGAGGCCCGTAAGGACGACGCCGGTTTATACACGTGTATAGCGAAAGGCTACGGAACGAAGAACGCCTCGAGAAGCGTAATGGTCACCGTCGTGTGTAAGTACACCTTTATATTCCCAAATAAATAATATATACATATTCTACACTATTCCTACACTAAGTTCATATTCATGAAACCATAATATCGAAAATGGCTTCATCCAGCTATATGCCTTTTCGTGTAGCCTTTGCTTGCCTAGGATAGACTATGTTATTGCTAATGATGGATCTAAAAATATTCCGATTTTAACCAGGATAAATAGCTTTTTCTATAGACCCGAATATGAATTTCGCTGCCTTCACAGTTCGCGCGGCAACAGCTATTCAGTCACTTTAGCAGCAACGAAGTTCGTTTTTATGCGGATTCTCTATAAGTAAATATACGAATGAAGTTGATTATGGCTTAATGGTATGAATAAAGAATAGTAGGTTGGGATCCCTATTTCCTAATAAATGATTATGATTTCTACATGGCTTGACACTATCGATATCGCATGTACGGTAATGCACGCACGTACCCAGCACGATTTTCTCTTATTTTAGATATATTTTATTGTAATTACACTGTAATTCAGGTATTACTCACTTCTCCCTTCCATACAAGTACACAACAAAAGACGAAAGAAAAATCAAGCATGTATGGTGGGTCGGCAATAATCAACACAAGGTCGCCCTTTTTATGTGACTCGAATACGAATATCCTTGTACTCCCCGTGTGGAATCTGTATGGAGGATATGGTGCTCCATGCTTGCCTTGCTCTGTAGTGAGTTTGTTGCGGACGGATATAAGATAGGATACGAGGATGGCCGAACGGGCGACGGAACTGGACAGGGGCAATATGGGCTTGCTTCGAAAACTAGCGGACTTTTCCAGGTTGAATGCCGGGACGGTTCCCTCAACACGAGCCAAGTCGTACTTAGATGATGTTGTAAGTAGCATTCAGCCCAGCAAGCCACTCGTCAGTGCCGCAGTTCAGGCACGTGCTCTAGTCCTTTCTTCTCATGCCTCACACCTAATGCATGATGGTTCATGCACAAATATTCTCGTAAAGTACCTATATATTTTATTTTTCAACATGTTTTTTTATCTGTGATTTTCGTCTTTTTCTCGCTCGGTTTGTCATATTCCTGTTTTCACACGCTGCGTTGGGATTTCCTTACAGCGGCGCCCCAAATATCGCCGATCCTGTTTTCGGACAAGATTCACGAGGGCATGCGGGCGATGGCATCGTGCAACATCATCGACGGTGACCCCCCAATGCGGGTATCGTGGTGGCGGAACGGGCAGCCCCTACGGGATGGCCAGGACCAAAACAATGTCCAACTGAGCAATCCGTCCGAATACTCGTCGTTTCTGACGATCAACAACGTCACCCGGGCATACACCGGCAACTATACGTGTGTCGCAAACAACAACGCTGCCGTTTCAAACTATACGGCCATGCTTCTCGTTAAAGGTTAGTTAGAGCTGTTGCTTCCAATACACCAATGGCGTTAGAGAACGAATCAGTAAGCGAGATGCGGTGACGCGTGTTCGTTGCTTTGAATGAAAACGTTATGCTAGCGTGCATTACAACACCATTTGTATCGTTGCTGTTTCAAAGAGGAACACGGACAGCATGAACGACACTGAAAAACTAAACAAATTTGGTTCTTATCGGTAACGACTAGCAAACGTTCCCCCGACAGAACGTATCTTTATATATTATAATTTCTGATTATTGACATTGAAGTGTCTAGAGTAATCTTTAATAGCCCAAATACCGAACCTAAAATACGAAAAACATTTTCATAAGGTATTGATATACGGAGACCATTTGCTGAAAATTTTTATAGGGCCTATTTTTTAATAGATGCATTATCTATCTACTGATGATGTTATTTCCAAGTGGCTTAAATAGGCGTCAAGCAGTGAACAGTATCTAACCAAATACTGTTGCTTTGTGGCAATAAATTCATTTATGAACACAATAATACGAAAAAAATAATATAGAAAAAAAAAACAGTAAAAAGAAAATAAAAAAATAAATTTACTGTTCTATTTCTAAGTTCAACTGTCGGTTTGTGACCTTCTCTACGAAGACTATCTGCTAATAACACTTTATCGTAGTGGAAGTAAAACATATTCCTACCCATGAAACATCCATTTAGTTGTTTAAATGCTTAGTGAAATATCACCAATTTAAGTTAAGAATGCGTGAACTTAAATGAAAAATGTATAACAAGTATCATAGACATGTCTCTTTAACAGTAGGCTTCGTAGACACCGAAGCAACTAAGGTATTTGCCGTAAATTACGGAAAATATATCGCGAACCTGCGAGCAAAACTATCAGAAATGAGTCAAATCGGTCGGGCTCTTTTTGTCATAGTCGACGCGATAGTTAACGTAGTAGTCGGTCCGTTCTGCAAAATGGCCGAGACCGAGCAAATCGTGGAGTGGCCGAGCAACCCAGGAGCGATTGGCGAAGTTACGCGTTGTTGGAATTGTAACCTGACGAGTTTGTGTTTGCCAGACCCAAAGGTAAAGGCGGCCAACTAAGGCGCTTGTTTGGTGGACAAACAACAAGACACCGAGGAACGTTTACAATAACATTGTACCCAATGAACCCCTCTCTTCGCTGTTTAGGAACGGTTTTTCTATGTTGAACGGCTCTCATGCCATTCTAGTAACGGGGTTTTCCAAGACGTATTGCCCCCGACGAGTGGGGTTGTCCTGTGTACACTTCAACGTCTAAACCGCATCTTGACCGTCCATTTGGCCGATCGGAAGGAAATGCAAGGTTTGTGGCTTCATGGCCAGCGTGTAATGCATTGCGCACCTCTAAATAACTAACTCATTCCAATGTGATCTGCAGGTTGAGTGTATTGCTCGGGGGCTCGAGCTACCTGTCGAATGCGGCCGCGTTGCGCGGACATATGGCGTTGGTGGCGAAGCAGCAACCGCTCTTACACGGATCGATCGACCTTGATGACACCCTCTAAACACATATGGGCCTACACTACCTCAGATGAGCGAGGCGTGTGTTCTGCCCGTCTTGTAGTCCAGCTGCTTATAAGCGTGTGTGTGTATATGTGAGTGTTCCTATATTAGCGCGCAACGTTCTCCTATTAAAATATTGCTGTTTCTTGATTTGCAGCTCCTCCCCGGTGGAAGATAGCTCCGCGTGACATGTCAGCCATTATGTCCACTTCGATTACATTCGACTGCCAGGCGGAGGGTGAACCAGACCCCGTTGTCCGCTGGAAGTATGCCAAAGGTCTGTGTAATGAATGCAATAGCAGCAAGCGAAACAGAATTGAAATTGTTTGACTGTGTGTGCAATATACAATACCTTCTTTTGTTATAACACATTTATGCAAAGATCCTGCACAAAATTGCTTAGGTAGACCTTTTATAAACTAGCTTTTTTAGCCAAGAATATATATTTGTCTTTTAGAAAATACTTCATATAAAAATAAAAAACGCAAAAATATTTATATGATTCCACTCGATCGGAACTCCACATACAATGAAATACTGCCGAAAAATTCGTGTTTTTTCAGCTACACAAACTACCGAAAAATCTGAATATCTACGGGAGGCCATAGCCATGTACATACTATCATTTTAGCTTGCGTTTGGTTTCGATCCATGTCACAGACATGGCGAGTTGCATGGAACAGTACTTGTTCTGTGATAGTTCTTGCGCCCCGCGTTTACGTCTTTTTTATATCACCCTACCTTCTTTTAACGTGTGTGTGCGTGTTAATTGCTCTCATAACGTTCATTCCGCAGAAACCAGTGTAAAACAATGTGACGAAGGGTACTGTTGTTGTCTCAAACACTACCGAGGTTTTTACCCTCATCGTCTGCTACAAGCCTTGAAGGCCCTTTGCTAGAGAGGTATGCGCTCATCTCTTCGGATCATTTCGACAGTAGGTAGTCTTTCAAGCTCCCAGCGTAGTGTCCTTTACTTTTCCGTGAATTCAATCGTCCACTTTTTGAAGGTAGCAGTGGCGGCGACCAACCCCGGCAAAGTCCGGGTCGATAGTAGCAGCCAACTCAGCCACGAGACTGCGGGTGTTGCTACTTCTGCCGGTGCTGTCATGGTGATCAGTCTCATCGATTAGGGAACAAATAGACAGGCAAAGTGTCGGGCATGGAGTACAGCGAAGGCAGTCGTCGGACGAAATAACATAAAGTGTTTGAACGCCGACGTCCGGTGCTCTGGCCACTTCGCTAGCACACTAGTGCTGCTACCACTGGGTAACCAGTGAGCTAACGGGCGCAAGCGAGTAAAATGCTCTTGATTGGAGGTCTAGCGAAAACTGCCTTCCCCTACGTTCGTTTCAGTCTAGCTATCGTCCAGCGTCGGTTCCCATTCTCTTTTACTCCACATAGTTATTTCAGATTCAGTCTCTCCCGAACGTTTGCCAAAAGGAGGAACACTCCATTAAATTCTGTTTACCGAACGAACCTTCAGCTACAGCTTCGGCTATGGCGGCGGATCGCGATTCACAAGAAGTTCTAACGCAGGAGCAGCCGGAAAGGAAAGTACTACTAGTTCAACAGTTCTGCGTGGGTTTTTGTTTACGGACAATTCGTTGATGAGTTTCGAACATAGGTAACC
Organism: Varroa jacobsoni; assembly: GCF_002532875.2. Taxonomy (NCBI): domain Eukaryota; kingdom Metazoa; phylum Arthropoda; class Arachnida; order Mesostigmata; family Varroidae; genus Varroa; species Varroa jacobsoni. Next base: position 45,818 of record NW_019214414.1, on the reverse strand, counting down.
CTTTGCAGTGAACTTCAGCCCCAGTGCTGACGATGCCATCGCTCTCCAGTGTCCAGCGACACCCCTTTCGCATTTCAATGGACTAACGAACGGCTAGAAGAGTTAATGCACTTCCTCTTAATACTCCGTCGATTTCATTCTTTTCCACAAAGCGATTGTTAACCTACGAAGAGAACATCTTCCTACTGAGAACATTTGCCCATCATCAGAAATTGCTGCCCGCTAGTAACACGGGTGCTGGATGATGATGCTGTTGCCGTGTGCTTTGTAAAAATGATTTACGAAATTCAGCTTATGGATGCAGCAGTATATGAGTGTGTAAGTCGATCACTTTGCATCCTAACCTTCCTCCGAAAAGAAATACGTTTGAGGAAAGGCAGTCTTGGGAGTGACTCGAGTCAGTCTAATAGTTCAAGGTAGCCGAGTGTATGAGATGTAAAGGAGTCGGACTAAGGATCAGAGACGAGACCCTGAGAGGATGAGATCGACCATGGGAGGGCCTGATGGCCTCGATAAATTATTTCTCTACGGAAAAACCATTCGAAATAGCACTTTCGGGGGTTTTGAATGCGCGAAACCCAGCTATTTGTTGGAGTTACTGCTCGGGTTAGGTCCCCTCAATATTCACCTCCGGATCGGATCCGCCGCACTCCTCCACATTCAGTTATCTGTTGACGATACGGCAGACCTCAGGTGCTATCTGAGTCCGGCACGGTGAGCAGCTCCAGTAACGTTTGAAGGGTTTGGGCTAGAACTTTCACTAGCTTGTCTGTTGGGATGGCAAAGTCGGATGCAGTAGTAGCAGCAGTCGACCTATGCAGTTTCCTTTTCGCCTGTACAACCGGTGTTCCACTATCACCTAGTTTTGTGAGGCAAGCCGTCATGCAAACTTTTCCTGACAGATCAACCAATACAAGTTTAGGTTAGCGGCGATCAGTAGAGCAAACATCTGTCTGTAATGTATTATTACCAGAATCTATTTTCTTTTCGTCCGCAAAAATTGTAGCAGGGTTTTTGGAGAAGGGACTTCTTGTTAGTGTTCACTTCCTATCTCAGAAGCGTGATGTGGAGCAGACCGCGTACGTTCAGCTACTTGCTATAGGCTATTCAAATTATGTAGGAAGTAGTCATTGCCAAGAGTCTAGCCTGTTCAGAACAGGGCCAGCCAACCAAATAGGCATCGGTCAAAGTGTTGTCTCGTTGGATAGGAAAGCAGTTGGGCTCCCTGATTCGGGTGATGCCACGTTGTCTATAGACGAATCGCGTCTGCTCACGCAAACCATATTGCCTCTGGACATAGGCCATGTTTCTTTGTCTGCATAAAAGAAAAAGGGACACCGACCCTTGTCTCTGTGTTAGTGTCTCTATCTGGCAGGAATTTTTGACGAAAATATAGCAGACGATTATGCCTAATGTTGGTGAATACGGCGCGATTAGCATGGCTGATACTGATTAGATACAAACACGTAATATGCAAGGTCGTATACTAGATTTGAATGCAACGTTTTACCCTTACTTAATTAGACAAGGTTTTTAGCAACCGAAAATGCTGTTAAGGTTTTCCTGTCTCTGCAGATTGTATCGGGCCCCCACATAGGGCGCAGTGCATACCCGTATCTTTCTGCGTGACCTCACTACAATCTATTCTCATCACTAGGCGTTCTCTGACAGCGACAGCCATCACACTACCTAAGGCGTCGAAGCCACTCGTTTCAAATAGAAACTCAAATTAACCACGTGGATGGGTAAAACATCCTCACTGAAAACAATGCTGGGAGGAACAGCTCCAAATCACGCCGCTCGAGCATCCTTAAGTTAAAATTATGGCGTCCCGAGAGTCAGGCATATTGGGCCTTAATTTAGCTGCTTTGCCAGTTGTTGTTACCGTTTTTCATATAAACTCTGATTGGATTTAGAGTTACAAACACGAAGAGTCAAAGAAATAGCTCTACAGCATTGGATCGATATTGGAAGAAAATGTGTTGAAGATGTTAGCAGTGCCTAAGCTTATTGTGGACACGTAGCTGTACCGGCAAATGTTTAGAGGGGTAGTTCGATCTCTAAAATGAACTAGCAAACTGGCTTGCATTCTGTTTTGAGAACCCATACCTGCCCTGATGCATGTCCTGCAGTGCATACATTCGGGTCTGATATATGCTGTGATGGTACACGTTTTCAAAAAGCGCCAGCCAAACAGAACTGTTGGTCGCTTATCCTAGCCTATAGCCCATCTGACCGTTAGTCGTTGCTAATCTGACCGGTATTCCCACGCGCTCTATTTCTGTGCCGATATATTCCGACTGTGCCAGCTGGGACCATATTGCATTGCCGCATCCCCTTCCAACCACCTCAAATACTACAGCCATACAACCAGCTCTTCGCATCGACGAGCTAGTGCTGCTGATGAGCGAGCGTTTGGGAGCGTGCCAACGGAACCAGCCGACGGGTTTAAAACTCTCCAGTTGAAATCCCTTATTACCCATTTATAGCTACTTTTCTCCAGCTCTATTCTTTCAGGCTGACCCTCCTATGTGCCTCCTCCTCTTTACCCCTGTCCCATCTCATATTAGTCCCATAACAATTTTGCTTACCATTTCCCAAAGCCCCTAACATAATTCTCGTTCCTGATAAACATCTTGCATGCGGTCTTTCCATCCCTTGCTTATACACCGCATGCCGCTATAAGCTTCTATACCTTTGTTGCAGATGAGGCTATTTCAGAGAAAAGTGAAAAGGAAAAATGAGGGTAGACACATTCAACGGAGCTTCATGAGTTTCACTAGAAAGGGTTTAAAAGCAGCGTGTTTTGAAGAGAGAGACTTTTGCAGTGCTCTGGCTCCGCTGGAGCTGTCCTTTTCAGCATTATGAGAGCTCCCAGCGACAACTACGGCACCTGTCATTGCTGCCAACGACGTCTCGGCCATCCACGTTTAAACCACCGATCGCGTGGATGATAGAACAGGGTTGTCGGTGCCGATTTGCTTTATTTCATTGGATAAACACGATTCTATGAAAAGGCCGGGAAGAAATGTTCAAGGGCTGCAGAAACGAGGCATGTTTAATAATGAAGTGTTCCCAAGTTACCGACAGACTGCCGCCCGTTGCATGGATTCGTTTGCTGTGGGAGCGGTGACCGTGGCCACGCAAGTTTTGAGTGTCGGTTTGTCTGAGCCACCAATCGATCAAGTTTTCTGTCTTCCTTTCACAGCTCCTTCCTTCCTTCCTTCGGTCTCTCGTGGCCTTTTTTCTTTGAAACTACTGTATCGATATTTTGCGTGTTGCCCTCTTTCTGTGTTATGACGTATTGTACATAGCGGCCTATCCGACATACCGCGGCGCCACTAGAGTCGACAGCGTCGTGCATCGCGGAACTAGTGACTATAGACTTCCGCCATTACTCGGCCTTCGATAGAAGCGAAGATAAAAGAGTGAGAAGGAGTAGAGGGAAAACGACCACAGAAAGGATAGGCTAACGGCAAAGCTGTACGAACTCAATTTAAAGGCAGACCCTACCGACAGAGGTGATGCCGGCGTCTCCACTAGAAAAGCCGTACATTTATTTTTTAAGTTTCTTCTTGCAAAGATCTGTGCTCCTACCGCGTTACGTTTCTTACAAACGAAAATCCGAAAACCAGTCATTGTTCCTCGAAAACAACCTTCCTGCAACGATCGAGCCCCTCAGCTCTAGCCGAAGGTCGCCTCACACCGGTAAGGCAGAGGGACCCAAAAGAGCCTATTCCGCTTGCCACAATCGCAAGGTGTAGTCGTACAATAGCTGTGACGGCAGTTAGAACACAAAATGGTGAAGGTTCAAAGTATAGCAAAGCTCTAGTGGCTGGAACGACGCTGGCTGGTTTAGTTCTTGACTGCACTTTGGGAATGTTGAATAATACACCTATTTGCTCGGTGATGGGTTCTTTTTGGCTACGGTAGCCTCAAAGTCCCACGGTCTTTTCGCTGTCCTGTATTGCGTCTCGATCAGATGTCTCTATTTTCTAGGAAATGGCGGAGTGCACTGCAAATCGCCCGGTTCCAGTGCCCTTCGAATCTATACTACATGCCCTCGCAGATTGAGAAAAGTGAGCTAAACTGTAGATACAAACCAGCCGATCGGAGTCTGAACAGCAAACTTCAATCTATACTTGCCGAGTTTTAAAACAGCGGTGCTTGTGCTCTACGTGAAAGGTGGTGGTAGCGAATGGTCTTCACTCGGCGCTCCTTTTATACACGTACTGTTATTAAGAACGTCTTGAAGTGATGTATGTCCATCTTGTCGATCGATCTTGTTCACCTCGCACGCCCTGCTATTAGATGTATGTTGATCTCAGAACAGTTGTGTTTAAGGTGCGTTATTTAACTGCAAACCAGTGCACACTGCCGTTTGGTCGAAGAACTTTACTGTTTTTAAACAGACAGCTCTTTATCTCGTCTCATAGATGTACGCAGCCATCACTGGCAGAACCGTGAGTGTGCTGATACCCTCTGGTCGGAATCGCCTGAAGTCGGACCCACCACCAATTCAGAAATATCCCTTACCGAACCTACTAGAGGTGGCTCGTCGGCAATTGTCCTTATGCACACCTGCCGTGTGACTACTGCTGAGCGATACGCTGCTGCATGTATATATTTGTACATATTGATTCAGTGACGCGTCGAGCTATTTTCAATACATACTTTACTTAAAAGGCATAAAAAACGTGCTGAACGTCTTATTCGAAAAATTCCGAACTAAGTTGCTCGTTTTTAAACTTCAATAACCTTTAAGTAAGAGCTTTGAAAATAACTGCTTTACTTTAAAATAATTATTTTCAATATTTAGCCAAAATATTTGAACTATTTCATTTTCTTATTTGCGCCAGTATTTTGGGAGTTATAATTCAATAATTATATACTTAGCATATCTAGCTTCTTCTCTATATAGCAGATAACTTGTCTGAGTCATCAGTCTACATATGCTGTATACCAAGTGGCGTCTTTAATATACAGAAGCAAAAATTACATGAGCTTAAACCTGTTGTATACTGAATTTTCTAGCTTTAAGTTTAATAATTTCGATGCGGATTTCTATTGAGGTTTCACTATGAGCAAACTGCGGTTTGACTAAGTTATTCGTGCAGGGTCTATGCAGACTGGCTTGTCTTGTTCATCAATAATTGAACATACTAGGTGAGATTCTGTTACATAATTTATAAATCCGCCCAATAAACCCGAATAAAGATTCGAAGGGAAGCTCCTTTCATCGAAATTTTAGTCACAGGGCCACAAATACCTAGATCTCACCTACCGTTGAATGACCTAGAGTGAGAACTTACTTTTCCACATTATTCTATTCAAGTCCCTGTCGCTAAGTTGTATTGTGCACTCATCTATGGTAAACAAGTTTACTAATTTAAAAGCATCCCAGCAAAGGACTACTTTAAACAAGCAAGTAAGGTTCGTCTGAATTCCGAGTCCTTACATGTTGCTAAAATTCGTCTTGTTAGTGAATACACTCAGATTTCTGACAAATCTGATCAACCAAATAGTTACGATTCAGTCATCGCTTGGTCGACGTTAAGACGTTATATTTCTAGTTGTCTTCTCGAGCATATTACACTTTACAAGCCAGCGGATATAGTAAGATGAACCAGTTCTGGAAAGCGCGTGCCCAAAAAAACAAGCTCAAGGGACCTTCGATTCTGCTTTCTGCAGAAAATCAGTAGTCTAATTCGTCGATAGGGGAAGGATCTCGTTTTGGGGTGAAATTTTCATTTGCGCCCAATTTCCCATATTGTGCTTAACCAAAGATCCCCAAGACAATCGTGTCACATCGGAGTGCCAGCTGCCGAACCAAACAGTCAGACACATTTACGCTGAGACGATGACCTAAACATCTACTGCGTTTAGCTTGAACGCTCTTCTGCTGTTAATAAAATCGCTGGCGTAAACAACAAGATTTAGCATCGGCACTCGTACTGAAACAGTTTAGCTATACTTCGCAGCAGATACCGGAGACGGTACGTGAGTAATCGCACAGAGTAGATTCGTATGAAAGTCCCTTTGTAAGGAAGTTCATGTGGCATATTATGACTAACTTGACATCTTAAAGTATGCATGTGTTATATACGTATATAAGAAATAAAAATGATGTTATTAGGGTGGCTTTTCCTGTGATTAAAGTTATTAATTAATTAAGATTTTAAGTTTTCTGTGGTTACATTCATAAACGCTGAAATAAACTTATTTCCAGAAGTTATATAGATGCCATTGCCACGTCTGAGACGTGAACGAAATGGAAGTTAAGGGTTAAGAAGTTGGGAAAAAGTTAGACACATTTACAAAGATGCAAAGAATTGAATAATAGTACATGGAACCGCGAAAGGAATCAGTAATAATTATATATCGACAGGATTATTATTATAAGGAGACCTTATAGCTGACGTTACGTGTCGCACAAGCGTTATTTTTATTACAGCATACCAAAGAACAGCTTCGTCCACTGCAGCGTTTGGCCTCAGGTCCCAGTATCTGTGAAGATGATTGCACGTGGTTTCGTGGCTATGTTAGGTACTTATTTCCATTTATCTAGTATCTCACTGCCGTGCTCACTAGAGGACTCAGCAGGGCTTAGGACAAGCAACACAGCTTTCACTCATGGTGGCGTACCGGGCATAGTAAGCCCCTATGCAACCCAGGTGACGTGCGAACGGGTGCGCTTCTCGTGCTTCTGAGTAGCGAATTAGCCATTGGGGTGATTAATGGGCCTCTATTGGTTCGTGCTATCACATAACGTTTTCGGGTCCGCAGATGACTCGCCCGATGCACCGATAGTCAACCAAAGGACGTTTGGATTGCGAAGAAATGCGATTACCGCACCCCAAACGAAGGCTCTTCTCTAATCTTTTTTACCCAGAATCCCGATTCTTCGTTTCGCTCTACCGTTGGAGGAACCTCTAGTGATCGAAATCGAAGATCTCTATAGCTCCTCTCGGGTGAAATGCGACACATCTTGAACATGGAGCCAGGCATGCAGAATAATGCAACTGACATTCCCAACAGTTTCTTCTTTGCTTACTCGCTGGATTTTAAGTGCATGAGTGGCGTACATACATCTGGTCAGAGGAACCCTCGAGACCTTAAAGGAACGCGCAAACTGCACAGCACCAGGAAGTTAAAGCGATGTCTGCTTACTCCTGCCTGAGAAGATTCCTGTGACGACATCGGCACAGGAAGGTCCTCATTGCTCCGTTCAAGTTTGTTCTATGCATTCAGCGCCCTGCATTACCCCTTTTTGCTTAGCACACGGTGCTAAGATAGTTGTTGCCGTACAAGAATCTTTAATATATAATGTATCCGTCTGATGTATATGGTACTCCGTTATACTGTTGGGGCTTTCTTACTCCTTATCTCCTGCGCAAGAGGTGCCTGGTTTCGATGTAAGCGTTAAGCCCTGTACGCGGTTAGATACTGCAATGCTTGGCTCCTATTTCATTTCCCGGGGCACTATTCCCCATCTGGTTTCGTCCACGCTGGTGCTGTTGGTTCTACTACCCCGTATGCGACGTAGGCCTCATCGAGCGGGAAAGCCCCGCTGAAAAGGCGGAACTAGCACTAAAAAATCGATACAAGGAACGAATGCGGTTTATCTCGGTGGTAACGATGCATCTCTAACTCTCGTATACGTTTTTTGCAATATACCCTATATAAGGAAAGATCATCTTTCTCGATGTGACTGTAGCTCTCGTCACCGGCTCCTTCATGATCACTGCCGTATACTACAACATAATATTATAATACCCATAATGGCTGGTTAAATATCTGGCACTTACGCTAACGCTCCCGAGCCTTCTCCGCAGGCCAAAACCTTCCCCAAAATTATTAACTGGAGTGGTCAGGATAGCTTAAGTCAGCAGAGGAGGTAAACGCCAAGCGGAAAGAGGGCCATTGAAAATCTCTGCCCACGACCCAGCCAACAAGACGAGCACCTGCACTGAGAAGACGTGGTTGTTATCTGGTTTTTTCGGGAAAGATGATCGACAACCCAGTTAGCTACCCGCCTGAAGAACGCCTTCTCGCCTGGTTATCATAACGAATCCTTCATTTCTCTCTGGTTGGCCAATCATCTCGTAATGCCACCAATGGTCACATTGATCGCAAATAGCTACACCGTTCAGATGACTGTACGGGTACCGATGCGCTTGCGGCAGCTAAACAGCCATCTCATTTTTTGGTTGTAGTTGATGCCCTTCTTTGATTCGGCTGACGCGACAAGGCTGGCAGCGATATTTATGTTGTTTGATTCCTCTTGGTCCCTCCATCAGCAATAGCATCGTCGATGGGCTGGCTCTGGTGCCAAGTCTCACCCACAAAATATCTATTCCGGAAAAAGGAAGCCGTCAGTTAGACAGCTATATTCTTTCAAGCTGACTGCTTTCATTGCGTGGACGAAGCCTCATAGGGCTTAAGTCTTAGTTAAACGGTTGACTGAAGAGAAGAATCGAGCAGGGACAAGCAAGTTGAGGTTGTCAGCAACCCCAACTTCCCAAAGTGGGTGGGAGTAAGGCGACGGCGGTCGGTCGATCTTGAGCTTCACAGCAGCCATCGATATATATACATACTACTACTTCGATACCTAAATGTGACTGCCTAGCTAAGTACGAAACGGTTTCGACACGGGACGGAACTGAGCGATAGAACACCGGTGTGAGTATCCCCACCGCTTGAGGTATGAGCGTAGAAGGCATTAGTGAGTCGCACCGTATTTCCGTGATTCTTCATGGCTCATCGTTGAAAGCGTCACAGTCGATTCTAGTTGCACTCTCCGAGTTCAAGTGAGCTGGGACAAAGATCCGCCGAAGCCGAACTATCGTTGGCGACGCCAGATCGCCATCATACGAATAACGGTCTGTTTTTTCACACTGAATCAAGAGAGAAATAGCGAAAGAGAGAAATATGAGCTTAGAGTGAGCAAATGTTACTAACCCAAGGTTCGCTCCTATAGCGGCGGTGGTGATCGGAGTGGTGCCACTGTTAGCTATGATAAGGTAAGGCGCGAGGAACACAAAAAGCGCCTGAAGATGAAAAAACGCGAGACGAGCCATAGCGTATGAGGATTGCACCACCCTGTCTGTCGTCAAGTCAAAAAATGGCATGGCGGCAAAACGTTGCTACGAACGCTCACGCTGAAGCGGGCGATAGAGCGATCAATTGCTCTTAGTTATGAGCAATTGAGAGAGATTAGGAGCATCATGCTGTGAGCTCTCTGACGCGGTGTTGAAGAGATGGATGCGCGAAGCATTTGAGGGGCAGGAGCAGAAAGAAGAAAAGAAATAAGAAAGAGCGCCTCTAACAAAACCCCGTCAACGCAAGAGCCTCTCGATAATCCGCCTGCCTTAACGGCCGTTAAGGCTGTTAAAAGACATCCTCCACGCACACGAATGACGAAGACCGTAGCGACAAACGGCAGAAAGCGACTAAGTAGGTTGAATGAAGATATGACTGGAACGGATGAAAAATCTGAACCGGATAATTCATTCGCTACTACCATTTTTGAAATAAAATCTCGTATAGAGAATTTTCCTTTGTTTATTTATATTAACGTATAAATATAACGTATTTTGACTCTACATGCGCTGCTTTCTCCACTCGAGAGTACCTGGGTTCGTACGTCGGAATATGTATTGTACTCGCAATTCGATGTAATACTGGTGTATAATAGAACAAATAAATTGTTTCCGTCATTTTGTCAAAGTTGAGTATCAAGCGCGCATATGCATGTAAAGCCTATGGAGAAAATCGAACGTTTCAAGTTTTAGTCCGGAATAGCGGTTAGACCGCGTTATGACCGTTATACAGCATGTGGTCCGTTTGAAGCGTATCGGTTACGGATAACTGCTACTATTGTAAACAGATATGGCACAGGATGTTAATATAAATCGAAAATTATGATAGCATTATAGCGAATTATAAACGTATGATGAAGTATGTGGTGACGAACGATAGCGTAACATAGGTTTAGGACGTTCCTGAAAATGTGTGACCCAATATTGCTTCCGCTGAACCATTATGCCAATTGTTTGTCATTCCAACCAGCAAATCGTAATCCCACCGTAAAGCATCTGCCAGTTGCTTACCAACAATTCGGTCGATATGTGTGTAAAATAAAGCGGACAAACGGCGATACCAACGCTCGGTACATTGCAGTACAACACTGACTATAAACGTAGCTGAGACTTCAGATTTGTCCAAGATAGCAGGTGTTAGCATTTGAATCTCTGCATAACTGAAAAGATCAAAGTTTGCAAGTGGTGCTAGTACCAGGCCCCAATGATAATAGCAGGACGTAAACTGACTGCGGGAATGTACCTAACGTATCTCACCAAAGAGAAGTAGTCCTTGTTATACAAAATCTCAGACTCATGTCATGCGGGTTGAGTGAGTATAAAGACATTCCAGGAAGAAATTTTTGAAGAAATTAATTTTTTCTTTAACAAAGTTGCGATTGTTACCTATACTGATGATCTTGCATTGTTGAAAGACCATCTTGCTGAACAAGCCATAGCGTGATCCGCAGGAATCGTATACCTGTCATAGGTTTTATTCGCGTTATAAATCGTCAGCCGTCCTTTTTGCTGGCCCATTTGTGGTTGCAGCAGCTCACTACGAATGTCGATAACTACGCTTGTAAAACTTTGTGTTTTCGTTCAATACTTATTGTTCAGGTATAACGTACTTCTGGCCAAATTATGCCTCGGGCAATTTGTGCGCGCTTGCAACAACTTGCGGATGGCTCGTTGCCGATTTCCGGTCAACTCAAAGTCGCAGGACGAACTCCTATCATCGCACAGCATTGGCGATGGACGTAGCTGATTCTGTGGTGTGCTTGACCCGACGATCAAGGACCACTGCGTCATTTTAGGACTACTGCGACACTACAAGTGGATCATTTCCAGTCGTTTCTATCCAGCCGTTTTCAGTGGCAGTGCGACTGTTTTTAGTGGTGTGTGTTCCACTTTGGCCTCGTATCTCCCGTGCCCTTAGGGAACTAGTTTTCCAAACCGATCCTCTCCAATTCACCTTAGCTGATCCAACACTGACGAACTCTCGAGCCCTTAGTACGACGCAAAACGACTTGCTGTGTGATGAGCCTAAAGAAGCCTTCCGAAAAGGTCGTTTGACCTGGCTGCTACTGCCCTTAGTTCTTGCCTCTGGTACCTGCAAAGCAACCCTACCCTGCGGATGAACTGCCGCAAAATGTTCTATAACAATTTGGAAACGGTATAACGGTGCTATGGCGAGCTCGCCACAGGCAACATCTCTGGGCATTAAACAGCAGAAAAAGGCCAGAAAGCAAAGGCCAGAAAGCAAAGGCCATCATAATACCGCGAACGAAGTAGAAGGAATTTAATTCCTGAGCGAGCCCCTTACTGGTGGGGGGTGCACGGCTATCTACGTGCATTGCTATTGCAGCCTCCTGTTGTTAACTGCGTTATTCTAGAAGCTCATCAATCTATATATACAAAATGTGAATCGCTGACTTGCTGTTAAAGCAGATACCTTATAAAGTCGTTGATCTCATATTCCCTTATGATATATGAGCAAGGTTAGGACTTGGTTTACATGCTAGGGGAACTTCAAGGGCTGAAATCAGTACAACTGACTGTTTTATAGACCTAATAGAGTTCTAAGTTATAGCGGATGGTTGAATGTGAAGGAGCACGGATTTTGTCGAAAAATATATAGGAATATCACAGTAAGCTGTTAACGCAATACAGAATTATGTAGATTAACTGAGTAATTGTTTCTCTCATGGTATGAATTACTAAGACGTAGCACAATTTATTTACTTTGTTGCTGGGTCACCATTGACACTAACCGACAAAAGCTTAACAGGTCATATTAAATTTCGCGAGTGTACCCATTAAAAATTGTACGTTGAAAGTTTGACTATGAACGGCTTAAACGAAGCGTCATATTTCAGATCTCCCCTCGAGTTATATGTTACCAACTTGTTTTTTAATTGAAACATAAAAAGGAAAACTTGAAAAGAAGCTCAGAGAGACTCCGTGGTTAGTCGGGCCGATTATTTAGGTCAACTGATTGCCAAAAAGGTTGCAGAAATGAAACCAAGAGTGCAAAACAGTCTGCCTCTAAGGTTGTACAATTCTTGTTGTACATGGAAAGTTTTACCAGTTAATTTACGGTTACCAACAGCAAACGCCTGAAAACCTAGGGACATTCTGGGTTTTATGTACCAGTCGCAAAAATATCGATGAACCACCAGATATACATTTGGACTAACACAGACAAAGAACGATTTCGTGTAGAAAAGACTGTTCTCAATGTAAGATGCGAATTTTTCTTGCATTGACGTATGAAGTAGCTGTTCGGCATTGTTTAATCTTACCAACCGATCTATGCGACTGCGTGTTCATTGGGAACGCAGCACCTGCTTCTAACCCATTAAATTGATCGTAAATTAAGCGCATATGTGGCCTTGTTAGTGGATCAGGCTGAATAGACTGCGGTTATTCAGTAGGACCTCGTTGTACAGGTGATCCCCGCGCAGATACTCTGGAATAGATAATCAAGCCGCTAGGGTCAAAGTATTTATAAACAGCAGCTTCTATCGATTCAAATACCATTGCAAGTGTTATGGGCGCTGCGACTGAAGATCTGTTAGACACCATACGGCAAGGATGTTTTCTCAGTCTGTCGCTTTTGTTATATATCTGTATATGTTTCCCTTTGCAGATGAGGCTAGCGATTTCCATGGCATCGTGTCGAGTCCTCATATGCACGTTCTGGAGAACGGCTCCCTAAACATCATTTCGGTTCAGACAGAAGACAAGGGCCGATATCTATGCGAAGCAGCGAATGGAGTCGGACCATCGCTCAGCGCTGCTGTAGACCTCATCGTACACCGTAAGTCTGTAGCGCGTTCGTTGCACAAATTCATAACCATCTAGGAAGGATCAAGGAAGGAACAATCAAGGAATAAACGAATAAATTAGGTACAACTCTTACTCAGCTATGCTTACTAATAACTTTAAAGAATAAAGGCTGACATGTCAAGCACCAAATGTAGACCGAACCCCATTATTGTACACCGTTTGCGTTTAAATAGTTTAAATGAGCGCCAGTTTTTAATGATTGGAATATAATAGAAATTGCCTTTCCTCTTACTCGAAAAGTTACTCCCATCTATAACATATAATCACAGTTGTTATCAGGGTTAATGAAAGTTGATTTTTGGAATAGGTCCTAAAACGTTCTCTCTGTGGCGTGCTAAAAATTATTCGTATTAAGTTATACGATAGTATGCTATGCACATATCCTGGAGCTCCCGTATAGCAGTCTTAGCAGTCAATCTAGCTGGAGCCTTAGCCAAGTAAACTCACGCATTTAGCTTAAACACAAATTAAATAAGTTTACGTAGCGACGCATCGGGCAGTGCAAGGCTACGAGGAACAATAGCTACTTAGCTATATTAAACCCTTCATGCTGTCTATAGACTAATGTGATTCTCGGCAGTGGATTTCACTTAATGCAGCTTTTGAACTTCATGTAGACTTCAAATGACGGCGCGAATATTAAACCAGCAGGATGCACTCTGCCCAAGTGATTTGGCATGCGTGTAGGCACAGGCCGTTACAATCCTCTCACAGCAAAAACGCCATGCAGGCTGAAGGTATCGGATGCTCAAGCTGTTTCGGCATATTCCAATAGCATTATGGATGCATACAATATTTTTTCAGCTTTGAGACTATTCACAACAAGACAAGCGCAATAACTTCCAGCGCCATCTACCATGTTTTATGTTAGAAGTAGAAAGGTTTCTGAAATTAGGAAGAAGGGCATAGAAGCAACGAAAAGGAGGATGTCATCTAGAACAAGCTAAAAAAAGAATCCGTTAATAAGACATGGCCACACATTAGAAGCCAATCCCATGCTCATCCGGATTAATGTCTGAAGTTGTGACTTCAAATTCTACGTCAACATGTTCATCTTTTTGTCAAAGCTAGACTTGGCTTGAAAGTGGAGCGACTTTAGGAAACCATTAGGGGAACATTGTAGGGCGCGGAATCTTTGCTATAGGCTAAAGATAACAATGGAACAAGAGCGTTCTCCTGACACTCTTGTAATATCGCACTCGAGTTTGAAGGAGCGGACTAATAGTACACTAGAAAGAATATCCTGACAAAAGGATGATCGCGAACACTATGAATTATAGAAAATTGAAGGAATAAAGTAGGCTTTACAGGAGGGTCGGGCAGTTGAAAGCTTCTCGTTTCGATGAAATACGAAATACGCTGGGGTCAAAATAGAGAAGAGAACAAAGTCGAATTTTAACAAAAAAAAAAAAGAAAATGAGGCCGACCACGAAACTGTCATAGTTGTCTGGCCTGTCGCCAGCGTGAACACAGATCCAGGCTAGGTTGTTGGCTCCGAAGACCTAGGGCAGAAAACTGTCGGAATGCCTGTCGGTTAGTCGTTCCTCTGCTGCCGTTGTTTGCAATAAGTGCCCCGGCCTCGTTTCCTCAGCTTACCGCTTAGTCCAAAAGCAACTAGGGAGCATTCAGCTTTTGCTCCATCTTCATGCCCGAGGCCATTTTTTTGAGGCCTTTCGCTGCCAAGCCTCGATTGGGCTGGCTTAGCCTGCTAGTATGGCCTCGCTGGTCCTACTCTACCGGCGGTATGTTACTCTTCAGAAAAAAATCTTTTTCTTCCCCGTCATGTAAAAGCAAGTGAAAAGGGCAGGGAGTCGCTTTACGGCGGTCGGTGAATTAACCCATTTTACTCTGAACGACGAAGTGAATTTAAAAAAAGTTCAGAAGGTGGTAGTAACGACAACGCATGGAGAAATCAACGTGTGGATGTTTCGTGTCCAGTATCAGAGCAGCTACGACACAATATCCTGTGTCGTTTCGTTTGACAAACAGGAAAGAAGCTGATTCCTGCGGGGAGCGAATAGGGTCATGTAAAGCTAGCAGTTTTCGTTGTCACGTTAGATTTTGTTGGCTTCACCGCGGTTATGAGAGCGTTTAAAAGTGGACCACAAAGCGTGTGTCTTTCTTCCGCTGGCTGGGACCGTATTTTTTCCGTAAGTGGCGTAGGCCTTTGTTTTGGCTTTTTGTCAAGGATCTGTAGGTTGAGACGACAACCGGGCATATAAGTATATGTGAAGAGCAGAAAAACGCGGAATATGCGCAAAACAGGCAGATGTGACGGAAAACTTCTTTTTTATGACACCCTTATATAAGTGTTTCTCCATATCCATGTGTTTAACTGGCAGCATTGCATGACAATTTTTTGGGTTTATATGTAAGTGTACTAGCTTAGATGAGCGCATCTGTCGGGACTAAAAGAAACAAAGAAACTTATTTAGCGCGTTTTCACTGTTTCTTTGAGTCATTTTATTACAATTATTGAACCCGCGTCAAGTTGCTTGTTATCAGCTACTGAAGCGTGCTTCTAATATCTTCATAGTGAAATGCGTTAATGGTAGTACTTTGATTTGGGTACACGTTCACGAAGATTGCCTATTTATCAACAGATTTGTGACAGCTAGTAAATACTGTTTGCGTTATGCTCATGTCGCCTTTGATGCCGTTGCTCCCTTTCTCAGATGATTAGAGCTTAACAGTTATCCGTTTGTAGCAAAGTCGGTATCACGTTCATCCATCAACAATTATTCCGATGAGTACAAACATCATTGCAATGTCCGTCGCTCATACGGTTTCGAGCCCATTCCCAAGCCCAAATAAACGCTTCCCGTAAAAAGGTCACCGGTGACCCGAGTGAATGACATGCATCTACACAAGTTTTCTGACGTGTCGACATTGTAACACGTCCACAGCTATCGCCGGATCCCGATGTTTATCTCGCTGTTCGGTACTTTTGCGCATACCTAGTTAGACAGCGCGTTCCATTATCCGCTCTTGATCCTCATTTTTCTAACGGTACAGAACAGTTAATAGGAACATTGTTATCCCCAATAATTTATGTGGCTTGGAACGACACTGCCTCAAATACGCACACGCACGCGTATATATACGTATACGTACACACACTCAGTACACATGCTACATGATAATAGAAGAGAGTCATTCGATCGCTGGGCAACGGCCTTGTCAGCTTGAGCCTCGAGGGAAGAACTGCCGTCGTCCGAGCTCTAGCGGGGATGTACGTCCGTTTGTTGCAGCTCGCCGACGGTGGAAACGGCTCACGCTGTCGGGACACATGAGTGGGTGTTGTTCCCTAGCTGCTAAATTGAACGAAAAGGAAATGCATCATCCCCATTACATTGTCGAGTGTATGAGCCCCATGGAGTCTTCGCATTGAAAAAAGCGGAATAGAGAAGGAAAGACTGAGCGACGACCGAGAATGAGTTGTAAATCAACGGCACGAAATAGCGAGAAGGCTGGTAGTGGCTAAAAGTCCGCTGCTGTTGTTAATGTTATTGCCGTTGTTATTTTTGCTGCCAGTTGCGCCAGCCATGCTGGTCGCCTAGCAGACGGTTCGCGATTCAAGGCGTACCAAAATTACGTCATCTAGCCGAGTTCTCAATCAGGCGGCACAATCTATCTTTTGTTTAGTGCGGTTTATAATACATAGGCGCATGTGCTTGCACCACCTATGCAGTTCAAGCAGCTGGTCTTCACACACAGAAAGTACGGAATGGATTGTCTCGCATGTGATCTGAGTACAGATAGCCTACCTTTTACCTAATACAACTCTATTTCTTCCAATCTAACATAGAACGAATTCAGAACGGACCTGCTCAACCTGAACCGTATTTTAAACGTGAAGCTATAGCAGTTAGTCTGTTGTCCACATCGCATTACTCTTACTATCTCGTGATAGCTGCATTTCTTAGTCAATCGCAGTGTCCTCGTTCAGATTCTTCGACCACGTACTTCAGTAAACATACTTTGTTTGTCCGAGTTACTAAGTTACTTTACAGCGCGATATCGTGATGGTATCTGATCGATTCCATTGGGCTGTTTTTTTACACCTACCTTACATGTTATACGGATTTTGAGCATTCCACGAATCCATTTTAATTACTTATGCCTTTGCGTCACGTATTTCGTGCTTCTATTGCTGTTTGATTATTACAGTGGCGCGGCTGGTAGGTTACCTTGTGAAGTAAAGTCGTTTCGAATACTATGCCTTTTTGTGCATTAGCAGCGTCTTCGACAGTTGACCTCTAGCATACATATAAGATCTAATTTTTATAAAGACTAGTTTAATCTTCTAATTCGTATACGCCGATTAGCCGCATTCAATGTATGTTCACACCTAAATTGTCACTCCGCTATCCTAACCTTTCTAGCACGGATCTGATCATTTATAAAAATTATTTCTTCATTTAAGTTTTCTCTTCGTTTCGTGTCGCTTGTATGGCCCAGACCACCAAAGGTCTGTTATAAGATCTAAGGCATGTACAGAAGAACCTATACAATATCTCATTTATATATATATTTCTCTCGAATAACCATAATATAATAACTTAATTGCTCTAATATACACACAAGTCCTTATCTGTGCAAACAGCGCTGGATTAGTATTACAGTTTCTACGACTCTGTCTATTATGTCGGAGTCTACCACTATCTATAATGATGGCGCTCCCTATTGGCAGGTTGTTCCAGACACCTGCATCGTTGCTCGTGCAGACTCAGAGCCAGGCACCGGCGCCGCTATCGAACGGCCCCAACGTCAGTTACGGTCACTTCTAATCAAATTAGCGTGAAGTTTTTTTGGTTTGTGGTGCTGGCATCGTACGTATAAACGTATGTCTAGATCTATCTGTGTGTATGAACTCAACAGCGACAGGTAGGCAAACCCTGAGCGTGCCATTACGTCTCAGGTAATAATCATGCAAATAGATATTATGTAATGAGCTGTATGGTCAAACTTCTTACTTCGAAGCTGAAAGCTGGCAGTCTGTTCTGACATGCATATACCACATTTGTGCTGGTAAGATATGGCGTGCTTACACTTGTTGTTGAAAAAGCGGACGTTTTCGAGTTATGTGGAATTAGGAAGATGGCGGGTTATTTCGAAACTGCTGGCAGATGTGTGAGCATACGGTTTTGGCAGGTCGTTAATAGTGAGAGATGTCGACTATATTATTTTCCGGGTTTAGTCAAGTATATCTGCTTTTTCTAGTACAAATAGGGTCACAAATGATTGTCGTTAGTACTATTTTTATTATTATTATTATTATAAAATCGTCTCCCGATTCAAAAATGTGGTGTCAACAACATTTCACTAAATTAGAAAAACAGGTTACCCTACGCGTAGGATGGAACCGCGTAATGATAACAAATCCGTATTTTGTAGTCGCTGAAGTTGCAATGGAAATGAGGCTAACAAATGGATAAACAGACAAGCAGCGACTCTGTCGAACGGCATCTTGACACTTCTACGCTATATGCGCGCTAATTCTTCAATAATTTTCTCGGCTTTCGAGTTGCCGTTCTTCAGTCCAGATAATGTATCTGTTCTACTTTAAAGTCGTATTGCGCAGTTGCTTGCAGACGCTGCTCTGGAAAAGTCCAACTCTGCATTGCTGTATGTTAGGTACAAATATTTCGCGGGTTGGCCTGCTATCTACGATGAATGTGGGACTATTGACCACGTCGAACGTTCCGTGGCCAGCCGATTACCATCGTTCCTATCCAGTGGCTTGTCGTGAGGCATGAGGCGGCAACGAGCCGCACGGTGAGGCCAGGGAGAAAATGATATTACTCTACTTTTTGCAACAGGGCAATCGCGATAGCTGGTACGAAGAAAGATCTGGGTAATGTTTGTTATATGGGAATGAAGAGACGAACCTGCAACCAAGAGGCAAATCGTATCCTGTCTGGTCGCCGTTTCAGCCATTGACAACTTAGCAGGATTTGAACCACTGGCGACTCCGGTACTGCTGGCGTCACCCGAGCAAGGCTCGCTTTTCGTCTGCCTCGTTTCCCTTCGCAGGAGATGATGCGTCTTTCGTCCGTCGACGACGTGCTGTCGAATCCTCAAGACCCCGTAAGTTCCTTGACGCTTCCCTCAATGATGCTTCTTTAGCGATGATCACATCCCTTGTTGATGGTTCATGTGGGCTTGATGGCTGTGGCAACCGGGTTGGGTACGAGAGGCGTATGAGGCAGCTTCGAAGCTACGGGTCGGATTATTTGGAAGGGAGAACAGCGGCAGCAGCAAAACTTCAGTATTTGTGGAGGTCTCTCGGATAATGAAAACCCCAACGGTGCATCCCGTTGCGGGGGCTCACGTGAAGCTTTTGGATCTTTCGCAGCTCCTCCGGCCTCATGAGAGAGATAATCTGATACTAAGCTAGCGTCATTTTAGGATATCCGCCTCCTCGTCCAGCTATCGTCGTTCATCCTATTCGTTTGGGCCATACAACTTGGCATCGTACGACATACAGCCACGTAAAGTTCTAATAGGAAGAGGACTGGGAAAGAGAGCTGTTTCAAAGCATGCTGAACCACTACGCCTAAAAGTAGCTTTTCTGTCAAGGGTGACTCGCCCAATGTTCGTTGGCTTGTTCCACGACACGTTACACATCGGGGAGTCACGTTCGGTCTAAGATCCCTCGACATTGCGAAGGAGATGATGCCCAGGAACGACCTGGGAATTGGTGAACCAAAGGCAATAAGGTTAACTCGTTTCACGCAGAGGGGGCTTGCACTCGCTCTTACACATCTTTATTCCGTACGTTAGCTACTCCGCGCAGCGCTACTCAGGATAGACGTCTCATCGGTCCGCCCCGGCCATTTTGCTTCATATGGTGGAGTAGCGGAGTCGTGTAATAAAGCTGTTTTGATAGTGGTGATGGCAGTGGCGGCTACTGCAACAGTAGTCGGCAATGGTGAAATGGTCCCTCAAAAAACTGCAGCTCTTGCGCGGGCTAATTGATCCTACATGTGCTGAAATTCCCTTATTGGTTTGCCTTATAAGCTTCATCAGTGTCTTACGCTCATGTGAACGATATCGTTTCTTTTTACTGGACACCGACAAGCGTCTCAAGCAAGTATTGACGATAAACTGGAAT
The DNA here is from genome assembly GCF_002532875.2 of Varroa jacobsoni. Taxonomy (NCBI): domain Eukaryota; kingdom Metazoa; phylum Arthropoda; class Arachnida; order Mesostigmata; family Varroidae; genus Varroa; species Varroa jacobsoni. The sequence goes on along the minus strand of NW_019214414.1, from coordinate 25,769 downwards.
AAGTCATGGACTAACGTACGCAACACTTGGCTGGCTCTTGAACGACGCTAGTTTCAAGCGTGACATTACAGACAGATTCTAATAGCCGTTACTAATATCAACCATATTTTTGGTGGGTGTTGTATGAAGAAATAAATAGGTTCAATCAAAGAAGTAGAGCCTATTTGTTTATTCACACAGCATCCCCAACCCAACCGGCTCAATTTATATAAATAGACCAACTAGACTAGCAACACGAACGAAATACGGCAGGCATCCAGATGTTAAATAACCGGCTCTGGGGCTCAGGGCGAGGTCGACACGGTGCTATGATGACAAACAGGGTCTTATAGGCCAGGCGCCTAATTGGTATTTAAGACTGCAGCCAGCTCAGACGCTGGAAGAGACATGCGATGCCTGCCTCGTATAGTGCCCGTCTTTTGCTGACTCTGGCTAAGAAGCCTAGTCATCGTTATTCAATTACGATGCCGCCGCAACGACCGCCGCTAGTCCCCATTCTCTAAATAATAATGTATAAGTATTAGAGAATAGGGCGCTGTCATCGTGAAACCGAGTCCGTGTCGATACAACACAGCTTAGCACGCGTTGAGAATAGCAAATGCGCTTTTTTCCTTCTGGCGATCGATGACATAATCGGTGGGTGTAAAGTCCACGTGCAGCTGTGCGTGTACGAATCATCGTGACGATAGACACTTGATGACGACAACGAGCAGCACCCAACCTCTGTTGTCCAAGATATACCCAAAAAAAAGCGTTAAAACAGTTTAAAGACACATTGACTTCTGATCCATTGACGAGACGCTGAAGGAGCAAGAGATGCTGATCACGACCGTAAGAAATAGTAAGTATGGATCGCTAAGATCTAGAGAAGTTAAGCTTGAAATAAGTGTTATGTCATTGCCAACAACTGTACTAAAAAATAGCACCGAAAATGATTGTGATCAGAGTATGAGTGGCACAGTCAATTAACAGATAGATATTGGAGGTATGGTGCGGTTTGGGCCATTATTTAACGAAATCATGCTATAAGACAATGCCTAAACTAATGAATCCAAGCTAATGGAAGAACAATAATAGAATACAATACTACGAACCTTAAATATGGACCTTTATATAGATTAGAATAAAATAGCCATTAAACCCACATGTAGAGGCTGCACACGGTTATCTAAGTGCTTAGTAAACAGCATGACTATGAGGATCTGATTAACTAATAAACGGTCTGCATGAATAGCAAGACTTTTTGCTAAATTTGACGTTGGCACGTAGTGGTGGTCCTCTTACCCTCAATAAAAATAAAAAGGATGCCATGAGCCTTTCTAAAGCTAAGATGGCATTAACGAAACAAGCGTAGTCGACTTTATTTTCTTTACGCTCGTACAAGACAGTCTAACATGGACGGCCTGTATCGGGGTGAAGTTTTCGAAATATTTACACAAGCCGAAGTTCGTAATGAAATGCCGTTGCTCAAGGAAATCTCAAGGTAACAGCAGATATTAACGGAGATCCTAGGTCAGTGTTGTGTGTCATTTGATTTGTTGTTTACCTATCGCCTATAATAATATCTTGAATTAGATGCACACATTAACCCATGTAACTATGAAAGTTTAAATGGCATTAACTTCAAGTGGCTCGTACATAAAGCATACAATTTACCGAAGTATAAAAAACTAAAATTACCCGACATACTATTGACACAGTGAATATATTCGTCCTTTTGAATTGCAATTGCAAAATGAGAACCGTATATAGCATTTAATTTCCGATTACATGCGATAGCTTCCATGGGAGGAAATCGTGCATGTATCGTTCTGTTACTATGAATTGTAATACAAACATTTTTTAACCCTTATTCTTGCCTTGATAATATTAAACAATTTTTTGACCGAATGTCGTTATGTTTCGTCTATATAAACGTCACTTTATAACGCTCACAAATCCTACGATGCCGTGTAGGTTCAGTAACTTTTTTCACTTAGGCCTACATTCGACAGTGGCGCTGCGTCGATGATTGGTCAGACGTATAAATCTTGCGTCCTATGGAGTCCTATGATGTTCACTGTATGTTCTGAATGTTATAGAACTACTTACAAAATAGGTCCAATTATTGCAAATTACACGTTATTAGTACTTGGTCGCATAGTGTTAAACTCATCGTATTAGTAGAATCGTGACCATCGTCAGCGCCCTTAGAGCAACAGCACTACCCGCATCGATTGAAAATATTATGATAGTAGCGTATATATGATGCAGACAAAGCAGATTATGACGTGATAGTGGGCGTATTACGTGAAGAGGTGGCCGGATTTCAGACGAGAACAACGGTGCTATATAGCGAGGAAGGGGCCAGGGTAGTGGGCCAGACGATAGGCTTATAGATGCCTTCCTTCTTTGCTATTTGATTTCTCATTAGTATAGCAACAGCTGCTCATCAGCAGAAGTTAAGGAATTAAGCGGGCTACTTCGTGATTCAGGCCATTACTTAAGACACCTGATACCCAAGCCGGCATGAGCTGTGGTTCAGGGCATGTGGGCCTATGTGGCCTGCCACGCAACCTCCGAAGAGTTAGCGCGGATAGCAGCAAAAGCTCGCAGAGGAGACAGAATAGCGAGGCACTCCGACATTGCCTTTAACGATCGCAGAATCGAGCACCTTTGGGAAAAACAGAGAAAACATCGCCACCTCTATAAGTATGCTTATAGCGTCTGCTACCGAAGCCGGCAAGCAAGACGACCTGGGTGGGGGTTAAGCTGTACTAACGAGAGGTCTCAGACCTTCTTCATCCAACCTCTCGATAAAGGCATTGACAACGCTTAACATTTAGGCAGCGAATATAACGCGAGCTATGCAAGACGAAGAGCCGAGAAGGATATTGGGTGAGTGAAAACTCGTACACATGATAGGTAGAGCTTAAGCCGACCCACTTGGGACACCACTAATTCGAGTTCCCATTTATGTATATATGTGCATATTCCTAAAAAGAGAGCAAGGCGCGTATTTATGTATTTCGGGTAAGCGCGGGGCTAAGTAGGTGCGTTATTGGTTTAAATTTTTTGTTGGCTTAGACCACTACAAGTGCTGCCACTGCGACTGATGAAAGATTATCACATGCATCGGAGACCCAAACTCTCGCGCACCCACATTGTTATCGGTGTTAGGCCGGCGTTCGCAAAAGGTAAAAACGTTTACGGTGCACCGTTGTTTATAGCTCTGTTGTAGGGAGCATAGGGAGCGAACATGTTCTTCGCAAGAGCTTTCCGATCGATCCCAATACCTACTAGATAGACAGGTGAATAGATAAAGCGCAGCAAAATTCGACACGACTCGGCGTATAGTCATCGTATCTGTCAAATTCCCATTAAGTGTCGTCTTTTCACTGTGAGATTTGACGGACTCATGGAGAGTGCAATGAAGAATTATTGCGTATATCCATATTACCCTTATAAACGTTTAGTTCACCGCAGCAAGATGGGGCTTGAGCGATCCGAATTGAGAATTTCATTTCGCAACTACTTCCTCGACTTTTCCAGCCTTTCTTCTTTCGTTCAGGTGTATGGGCCAATTTTGAGCATCAAAGTGGAGAACGATTTCCTTCTATAGGCCGAAATGCGCGAGTTCAAATACACATGCATAGTAAGCCAACAGTCGAAGTAATTGTTGAGAGTTACAGCTGTCTGTGCTTGAAGCTGTTGAAAACAACGAGGCCATATAAGCCACGGAGCGGCATTAACGCTCCATCATACCAAGAGCGTAGCGAAGCAGATGAGACCTTTTTGGAGACTCTTCCCAGTTTCAAATGTGCACCGATCCAGATAGGCGTGCTGTTGTAGTGCTTCTACATTTCTGTTCTTACTGATACCAAGAGCAACAGTGTTAAAGGGCTTATTTAGAATAGAGGCGTATCGGGTACTTGAAATGAGGTTGTGCTATACAGTTAAAGGATTGTTACTGGACGTATTGAATGGGATACTAAAGGTCCCCTGACTGGCATGAGGGGTTAGCCGTAATATGGCGTTGACTTTTCAACTCTAAATATTGGTTTGAAGGGTCATAAATATATCATATTTTGACTGACTGATGCTAATATGAGCTGAATAAATCTAGCTTCAAGAGAGTTGGAGCTTTGATCCACGGCTAAATTCTCTCCAACGCACTACTGCGACTATGAAGTTGTCCGCAAAACAAACTTCAATCTGTCACGCGAATATTTGACGTTATTAGATTACCATTAAATAATAACGCCACATGTATGCTATCGTCGAAGTTAACCAATCTCAATTTATGGGATGATTATTAGATCAAGGTGCCATCGATACGTTGATTCTACTCTGTTATTAAAGTTGTTATTATTCCACCACTTGTTATTTATCGGAGGCATTTGCATTCAGGTGTGGCCCAACGATTCGAGTTAATAGGACCTAGTCTGATATAAAAGTAACAACTAAAATCTACTTCAAAAAAAAAAAAACGCTCCCCTAGTTATTTCGTTATTATCGACATTTTCTAAAGACGCAGGTGGTCATTGTCAAGTAGCATTCGTTCACAACGAATCCACCAGGAAAGTGTTATTAAACTTAGAAGGCACAAAAATATAATTGCGATGTAATTTTAGGACTTAAGGTGAGTTTCCGTCCTATTCAAGGCATAATAGCTTTGCATCGATGTACATTTTAACTGTAAGCTAGGAAAGCCAATGGGTCATTACCCTATACTAAAGCTACCATGTACTAGAATATTGTCAATTTAACCTTTTGAAAACCTCAGCGAACGCACTTCGATAAGTAGAAACGCTAACGTCATAATCTACTTCTACTGGTGAGCTGTCCTTTGCTCTTTTCTGGTCGAAATCACATCAAACAATTATAAAAAAACGAACTTGGCGGACATTTCGAGGAACTTCGTGTTTTCAAAAAGTAGTGCATCCAGGAATTGCTTCAATATAAAATGCATTAGGATATCGGCAATGGGAATTGTTATTAGGATAGGTTACTGTATCTGCGTTATTGTGCACCTTTCATAATACGATACATTTCTAAATAATAGTTTTTACTGGTACTAGGTGAATATTAGTATTTTTTGGAAGTTTGAAAAAACACTACTTTTAGGTGAGACTATGAAGTACGTCTATATGGGGTTCGATTCGCGCTCGAAGCCTTAACTCAGAAATCGGCTCCCAAAAAAAGATAAATTTGTTGTTTATATCGTTATTGGGCACTATAAACACGCGGTTGCGCATTGGACTACTTTTAGGTTAACGGACAAACGACAGCGAACATCAATGTTTATTCCACCCAACAACTATGATAAATATATCGTTGGTTCTTGACAGAAGCATTGGAACTATTGACCACAAAACCGTTACGGCCGACGCTCATTATGAAACGCTTGAAAAGCGCTTCACAGCTCGGCCAGCTACGGAACCAGGCGATTTTATCAAAGGCCACTGGCCAAAGAGCACTGATTTCTGCCTAACAAGAGAAGCTGACAGCAACCGGCTAGAAACAAAGTCGAGAGGTATCTTTCAGGACCTTATTTCGACATTCTTGCTTCGAAATGAAATTAAAAGTACTGAATATCGTCGATCTATTTCTGGCCGAGGTTGACAAAGGCGAGAAGACTAACTGGAATTCTGGCGAAAGTCTCATAGTCATGAAGTTCAGACAAGTGTCTTTTTATGCTTTAAGGGACTCTGGCAAAAAATAAAATAGTTTCTTGTGTACAGCGTACGAGCGAGCATACATAATCTGCATTGTTACTATAGTAATGATCATAACGCTCCTATGTGTTATCACTGATGCTTAGTGGCTCAATTCATTTCTACATGAATCAGTCATTGAAGCACAAATGAAATGAGTTGAAGTGCTGAGGAATGTATTTGAAGCCAAGGAAGATACGAAACATTGTTTATAAGCGGCTTTTCATAAAAATTGGATTATAAAGTCACCGTTCTCTTTCAGGAAATAGCTTTAATTATTTTAATTTAAGTGTGTCACAGGACGCTTTAGAGGGTCATCTTACTATTTCACTTATACTAGCACTTTACGCCGACTGGCTGAAAAAGCTAGCGAGCGAAATCAATGTTACCATCGAGATCGACGCTCCTACGATCAAAAATTATAAGATGCTACATTCAACGAAAGTCTTTGTATGAAAACATTATCGAATAATGCCACTGGCCGCCTTCACGACCTGGCCGTCGACCTCGGCTACGACGCTTGCAAGTTGTTCGGTTTTATCAAAGTTGTGTGGAAGCCCGAAGTGCAAAAAGCCTTTATACGACCGAGAAAAACTATATCAGAACGCCATTTGAGCCAAAGTGCTACGAAGGTTTAAACTTCACGCCGCTGAAGATCGTCCAGATCCACGGTTCTGATGGGATTTCATTTTTAGGAATTAAGAGTTAACAATTTCGCTTTGGGTCGCAAAGCTTTGTTGCGCGTATAAGTATTTATCCAGATGGAATTTTCACATATCTTACAGCCATGTATCGATGATGTAAATGTGCCATACAGGCTGTATTTCCAGTCGCATTATCAGGTCACTCCTACATTCTTGTCTGCTTCTCAGTGGTTCCTGTTGAACTTTTCGGATTGCAAATGTATAGCCTAAAAGTAAGACCGCATAATGGGCACATATACAACTGGCAATCACATACAACTGCTACCCGATTCTGCTTCAGCAAACATCCAACCGTACAATCTACGAGCCCGAATTACCTCACTTTATATGTGCCAGAATAGCCTGCGGTGACTTCCGTGTTACCTTATGGCGGCTTTTATGTACTTCGTTTTTTCCTTACTGCTTCTTCACATCAAAGATATAATGAACTTACTATATTTACACTTCAACAATTAAGCCTACCGCAGTAATTATAATTGTATGCAAGCGATAATAAAGAGGTAAATGTTCCCTTTCCATAATTAGTTCACTGTTAATTGAAAGTGTTACCCGTCTCTGCATAAGCCTGAACTGTAACAGGATAATTAAGAAAACTGAGATGAAATATTAAATAATCTACGTATATTAATATATAATATTAAATGTATGTCTCGAATTATTATTGTGAATAATATGTTTGATAATTTGTTTGGCGATATTTTGCTAATTTCGAAAGTTTTTTTTTAAAGAAAATAAAATAAAGCTTTGCGTAGCATATAATGGGTCAACTAAGAGAAAGTTGCATTAAGCGTTTACAACTTACCGGTTACTATCGCTTGTCGAACTCACTCAGACCAAGTATTAGGTGTTAAGTGGATGTCTCTATTTTAATGACGCCCGCCCTCTAGCAGTATTTTTTAACTGTAGATCTAGTATTGTTTTAACCGCAAACTTCTTCGCAAACGTAAGCGTGTTCAAATTACGACCTTTTATATTTTGCAAGATAAAAATATGTTTTTTTTTTAGCTCTTTATTCATTTTACCGCTGGCGACATTGTGAGGCGTACGATGCTTCAAACATTTACCTATTATGAGTTGGGTGGCTTCTTGTAGAATACTGTACAATATACAAACACGACCCCGTCAAATTGGCTTTTTCTAGCGTGTTTTAGCTTCATTAAGCGTTGACTCGTATTTTCGTCTTCTATCGGCCAAGGGACTGTTGGTTATTCTTTTTTCGTTATTCTTTCGTATTTTTTACACACACCGAAAACGACATTATTGTCATTTGTTAATATTGATAGGCTTAGGCTAGCTTTAAACAAATACAGAATTTATTAGACTGCTATCATCCTTATGCTTATAAGAGCTAAGCGCCTTATTATGTTAACTCATCTTGGTCTCTTTTGCTTTGTGTTGTTTCTTACTTATATAGGTGGTCCACATATTACCGGCTTAGCAAAGAGTATGCACGTACGAAGCACCGCAGAAACGAGTCTGCCTTGTACGGTCTCCGGTGATGAACCGCTTTCCATCATCTGGAGTAAAGATGGCATTCTTGTTCCCCTGCACGATGAAAGGTATGTCGCAATCTCCTATACCTAAAATAATCCGAGATTTTGCATTTTCGGCTCGCCCAAAAGATCTCGTATAGGTCGTTGGTGGTTTTCGTCGTGTATCAACTAAGCACGGTTCAAGTTAAACTGATGTGTAACGGTAAATACAGATTAGAAATTAACAAAAGCAAGAACAGAAACATAAAAGCCCTATCTTCCCTAAACAGTTACAATTTTTATTATCCGTCACACGTCTGTGTAAGCGAGTTATCTGTGCCCGAAATGAGCAAATTCTTCCTCTCATCAGATACGTATATTTTGTTGGCAGGAAAGTATTGCCCGCTTTTTTTTTAGCTAACTACTTCAACTTTAAAAACATACACATGTTGAGTCCTATGATGCCTTCTATATATATAACGTTGGTGTCACCCGAAAATCGAGAACGTTTTCATTAAAAATTAAAACAAAGCACCTTCTAAGTGAATTATGTTTGTGCAAGAGTTCACTTAAGTTACAGTTCTGTTATGATAAAGGCACAGGTCTCGTGGGTTAACGATCAAAATACATTGTCGGTTCAAGAATGATTTTGTCGCTTTCGTTCCTCGATGTAAAGGATGCTTCTCGTACAAATTGGCCTGTATGAAAAAGGGGTTGATTTGCTAATTGCGAGAGTTGAATAGGACCGACCCATAACGTCGACAACGAGCTAAACATCCACTACGAAACAATTTTAAACCATTCGGAAAAAAAAGGCCAGAAATTGACGAAAAATCATTTACTAGATTATAAGGCCGTTGATCGCGGCTAATGGAAGGAGACTGGAATGAAAAGGGACGGTGCGCTGTGTTTGCTGAGACTGGAAAGAAATTGTACATTATAGATTGCTGCCGCCTGGCGTAACAACTGATTTGGATTTCTACTGACAATAGCAAAAGAGATTATAACAACTTACTAAGATAATTAAACGGAACCATGACAATGCTGAACCACATAGTTCTTTACAGAGACTTAGAGAACATGGATGGCAACGCATTCGCCATATAGCCCGGATCTTCTCATCTGAACTCTTTCAATAATGTTACTTTAGTCTCAATGCAAAAGAAACTTATCCCTCTATAAATTAGGAAAAATTGATAGTAATGAAACTATGGTATTAGCGCAAAGATCGCAGAATGTCAAATAGCGTATATTTAGTTGAGTAATATTATTTGAAAAATATAAAAATGATTTATTTATATTAAAAAGGCTTAATATTTTTAAAGTTTCATCACTCTACTGTGATTATGCAAAGTATCGTTGACCCTATGCCGTTAGCAGTGTTTTTGACCCACAGAGCTCACAACGTTATGGCCGCTTTTAGCTGTGTTACGTCCCCGTATATGTACGCATAAACCACAATGCAGTTGCATGCTTTGCTATGTGCTACCTGTTTGTGCTTCAATCCTGAACTTCTTCTCAAAAGTCTAAGGTCGTATTTCGAGCACGACTGACGGTGGACATAGAACATCCAAAAGATGCTACGGAACGAGAGCTTTAACTGCCCTCCCCTCGTATTTTGGCTACCTACCATTTTTAGAACAACCCCTCCGCCTAGTGACTGTGGTTGCTAACTTCCATTTGGTGCTGTCTCATGACTTTGATGACTAAAAAAAGGTTTCTGTGACGTAAAGGAGCCCTTCGCGCCTCTATCGTTCTAATCTGAGTTATCAATACAAGCAATCTACTGAGGGCTATACGCAAATCTTTCTGTTCGATTTTTGCACAATGCATCTTTTCGAATCATTGCAGGGCTCGTCATGCGTGCGACGACGCGTAAATCCTTTTCTCCTGCTCTCTAAATCGCTTTTTAATCGCAACTCTCTGACTGTTGTAATGAACAAGCTGACTAGAATGGCTAGAACGAGGGCAAAAGAGCTCCGCAACAGATGGTTATTCTATTTTACGCAGTATACATGTGCATATCGTTGGTGCACGCAAGTGGCGAAAAGCGTCCGATGTTGTCGGAGACGAACTAAAGAGGATCTGTAGCCGTGTCAGAGTCTGACAAAGTTAGCCTAATTGTTTTTCCCAACTTCGTTTAACTCTGAGATACGAGCGTATACGGGTCGCATACTGAGTAGGGTTGCTTTCAACAACGTTACGACGTCGTAGTGGAGCTATCAGTTAATTTTAGGCTATTACGATTTCTGATTTTGCTGAAATTATCTTGCTTGCCTTCTTAATAAAGACTGTTGACTTCCACAAGTAGTTTGCAGTCGTCGCATGTTTTTCTACATACAGGCGTCAATCGCTTTGAGTGTGGCTTGGGGCCCGTTGAGTTAATTTACACTTGAGCAGACACTAGTCATTAGCGAGGTTGGTTGCCGACCCATTTTACACACAAAGCACGTAGTTAATTACTGAGTTTTTGGTTTTACGGACATGTAGAGTAATTAGGCAATTGAGCTATTGAAATAATTGCATTAAGATACAATGTGTATGTAATAATCTTAGAACGAAATCCTGTCCAAACTCTTTTTCTCTAACAATAAATAACTATACGTTACAAGTTTCTTATTTTTGCCCTAATAAATTGCCTATACTCTCATTGTTTTAGCGATAATCAAATGAGTCGTCTTGGATATTTTTTAGCCAAGCTCGATTTTTAAAAGAAATAATTTTTTGCATTGCATTTACCCACACAGGTACGTCATCACCGAAGAAAAGTCGTTCTACGGGAAAAAGTCAATCCTTCGGTTACGTGCTGCGGAGCGCAGTGACACGGCGACATTTTCCTGTACTGCCACAAATCCGTACGGTAAGGCCGCTGAAGGACTTCGACTGATTGTACAGGGTGCTCCGGATCCTCCAGACGATATCGTCTTCAGTGACGTACGAAGCACGTCCGTAGTTGCCAAATGGAACATCCCTTATTCGGGCAATAGCGACATTAGCTCATACACTATCAACTATCATCCGGTCTCCGGTAAGTCCCTGTCTGTCAATATTAGAGGAGAAAAATATAGAAAGAAAAGTGCTTCTGATGCCTCCGTATTACCTAAAAAACCTAGCTAGTTTAATTGTTTTGTTGGGAACGCAATTGCATACCGCGTAATGTAGAGCAAACAGTTTCAATTCGCGAATTCAACTATACGTACGCCCGTATAGGTGTCCACTGTCTTCAGTCGATAAATCGTCTGTGAGTGCTGGCGCATAAAAAAGTTCTTCACAGATATACTAGTGTATGTACGTTAACAGGTAAACAGTAATTTTTGCTACATTCTATATACGAACAGTTTGTTATCAGTGGGAATCATTGAGATATAATGTCATTAGTACGCGTCTGCCACAATCGAAGCCCTCTGCGACTTGTTTGCTCTTTGGTCGTCCGCAGCAACTACAATCGTGCCATTGTCGAAACACAAGGAAAAAGCAGGAATTGGATAGATATCTGTTTTTAAAGGAAAAGACACAGCTTTTCTTGCTTCTCTTGATTTGCTCGGCCTAGTCCCGCTCCGCCTCGATTTGTTCATTAGACGCATCGTGTTGTAAGTATTGTAGATCTTGTGAAGCCGGGGGCAGAACTGTATTACTGGAGACGAGAGTTTTGCCGCTTGGGTCGTCAACGGCTCACCGTTAGCAGACTTGGTTGCCGTCTCGTCTCTGCAATCGTCTAGCGAGTATGGATAGAGAACCCCGGTACTGCTCATTACCACGGTGGCAAGTCCTTGATCGTTCTTTTCTGCCCTAGTGATAATAGACCGAGCATTCGATTTTTACTTTTGTCTATATCTCTTTCGAAGCTTCACCCCTGTTCCTAATGTCCGATTAGTCAACCTCTGCCTATAAAAGTATCTGAGTAGAAGAATACGAATCCTTATTTAGAGACGGAAAACAATACTGCTGCTGCCTCGTATGCGTTCGCTGTGCGAAGGTTTCCGCCAATGAAAACTTTGGGAGTGTGCCTATTGAACTCCTCGCTTGTCGTACCGTCAGTACTCCTTTTTCGCGTCGAAACCGCGTTGGACCACAGTTTCATATGGAGCAGGCATTTGGTATTGAGCAGCCCGTAGAAAAGCTTATGTCCAGCATCCAGCAGGACTGGCTTATTCTCTTACTGCCAAACTTTTTTGGGTTTTAGATCTCCCGTATACTTTCCAATGTAACATCGTGACACAAGGACAGATAGAAACTCAGGCCCGTTTTAGCTTGGCCCAGCGAAAAATCAGTTGTGCCACGGACCTTGTCACTTGTCGGCCCGGATCTTCGTCTTACGATATATGCTACAGTGCAGTGCTCACATTGTACTTGCAACATGACAATGGCGAAAAATCAAGATAAATTGAGTCGTCGCCCTCGTTGTTGAATCTGGTTTGGCCCGACCAGCTTGGGGGCCGATTCGGTATACGACTATTCCGTTTGAGTCCATTGTGTCTCGCTCCGTAGTAACGTGATCGGCTTCAGCCAAAGATTAAAAAAAGGCAAGAGGGACTACCATACACTGGGTTTCCAACAAGGTAACTGGCTGACAGCGAACTATGACGCTGGTCAATTGTGCTAGACGACATTTTGTGCGTGTAGCTTGGGGATATAGAAGTAGGGGGTAAAGGCACAAACAAGTACGAGTACGTAAAAGCGATATTAATCGACACAAGTAGTAGACGGTTCCCTATAGTAGAATCCAAGACAAAAGACATTATAATACGAACATGATAGCTGTATGCGAATTTAGATCATTTTTCAATTGAAAACCGTAATTTTATTTCTGCATATACTAGTCTCTGAAGGTGTTCGCAGAAACATTGTAAGAGATGGGTAGTCGATTTTGATTTAACCTTTTTACACTGGAGTTTTTGTTCCCTAAATCAACGAAAAAGTTTTTATACCATACGCCACGGTTAATTGTTTAATGTCTGTCTCGAGTACAGATTCAGAGATCGTTCATGACAAGCTTCGACAGTCGATACGTAAAGATCTGTATTGCGCTGTGGCTATCATTGGGCGAAACACAAAAAAGCTGACTAGGGCCGTATGTCTAAAAACAAAGGCGATAAAAGAACGGCTTTATTAGAATTCACAGAAAATCGTTTATAAATAAAGTAGGAGAAGTATGACAGCCTCCTCCTTCATTTGTTTCGTATCACTCTATCTTCACCAGTTGCATACAACTACACGTTCCTCACTATGCTTACCATATCTAGCCAGAAAACATGGATAAATTCGTAAAAAGTTGCGATTGTTTCTGGATTAGTACGTAAAGGGACACTGCCTGCCGGAAATTTGATGGTCACCCTTAGCTATAATTCTGAAACCGTCAAGAGACGTGCTGTAACGCACGTACAGAACAAATACGAAAAATGTGTATGTAATTTCTCTTTACGCAAATATTACCGGTGGCTTGTCGGGAGACTTCCCTTGCTTACGTCCTCTGTCGTCCACATACATTCACAAATGTAAATGATTACAGGTTAAAAAAACATCAAGCTAAGCTACGGCAATAAAACTCTTGTTTCAATGCTGGCACTACCTCAAGCGACAACGAATCCCTTAGCGTCAGCTGTATACGATGTACCTGCGACTCGTTTATACGTAATTAGTACTTTAGCTACGAACAACAGTTCTGAGGTGCGATTGCATATCTCGTTTAATAACGCGCAGCGCTTAAAGCCAAACAAACACTGCTTCGACTATTTGAGGTAGTGAACAATAATTGTGAGCGCTTTTTGTCCATATGCGGAGGTCCACTGTTTTCATGGATGGTACTATATATTAGTTAAGCAAAGTGTTTTCTAATGGAACAGATCGTGCGAGAATGAGCGTCTGCAGCCAATAGTAGTCTGCGTTCGCAAGTTTGCTATTTAGGAAGTTTGTATGAACGATGTGCGGCTGTTAATGGGGCTATATTGACTGTGGGGCTGACTGTGATAGTGAAAAGTCGTTCGTTGCTATTCCCCTATTTGTTCAATATCGTAGGACGCTTTTGGCAAGCATTTTGTAAACCGGTTAATTTTCGAAGTAATCAGAAGGCCGAAACGGGCTAAGATAGCGGTAAGTAAGCCGATGACACATCTGTCGAACCCCAAAATGTTATTTTCACTCTGACCTATTCGAATTGCGTTGAACTCAATAAGAGCTAATAAAAGTTTCAAAAACAACAGCTACCTGGTTCGAAAACGCTATATTATTTGTATAACTATTCTAACTTATCACACTGTCAGGGAGTAACCTATAGATTGACATCAATGGCCAAACAGTTAAATCAAGGCTTGTGCATTGCTATAGAAAGAAAAAATAGAATAATTCATTAATATGATATTGACTGAAAACATAGGCAACGTAATAAATGTTTTGTTTTTTTCTGTATGTAATATTGATTTTGCGTAACGAACATTCAAGAGCCTGAAGCCACACGAGTGATTACAGTCCCGGGAACATCCGCCGACGCTACTTTGCAAGAACTCATACCGGCAACTCAATACCAATTCGTGATCAAGGCTAGCAACGCGCTGGGTGACTCTATTTTCAGTAAGCCCACCCTTGTCAAAACCAAGATGGATGGTAAGTTATAAGCCGCGAAGAAGAGCTATTGCAGGTTTATAAGAACCACTACACCATTGACATCCATGCGCGTTAAAACGTAATCTTGTAAACATTTTCTTTGCACAAAAATGTCTAATACTGATACCTATATATTATAAGTTATAATAAAGTGACTTTCAATTGTGGATTTGTTCGTGTTTGCGTTGTTACAGCGCCGAAGACGCCTCCATCTCATGTCACAGCGTCGGCTGTAGATTCTCGGACGATTCGAGTTACGTGGAGGGTAAGTAGGGCGCTATTTCGTTCACATCGTATATCTCTAAGAGACCGTGGAAGCTCTTTCTATGTGGTTCGACGTAACACTATTATATTGCGTGTGCTCCTACAGACAAGTTTCGTCTTTTATTCCCAGTAAACGATTACGAGCAAGAATAGTGCGTATATATATATGTATGTACTCAGCTATTCACCAAATAGCAGCTCCTGCCTTAAAGCATCAGCCGGCGGCCGAATAATTGTCTTCTAGAACTCAACCATTTCGTCCTTGTAGCACCTTTAGCTTGTAGAATCTCTGAGCGATCTGGGTATTTGCCGATCATCATATTCCATCATTGAATCCAATCGCTTACGAACCATCAAGGGACCATCAAGAGAAAGGCGAGCCCAACGGAGTCGACAACCGAGAACCTAACCAGCGACGAATGGGAGCAAATAGGGAAACTTGTACATCGCTTTAGTTTACATCGATGGTCAGGATAAACTGCTACAGCGTAGCCGCGCATCTCTATCTAGTTCTTTTAGCCTTCGACTAGATTCGGCTTAGGCTTCGAAAGAGTAAGTCTTCAGGCCATAGGACATATTGGCTGTTCCACATGTGTCTGCATAAGCCGGCAGCTACTGGGACGCTCCTGTAGAAGCGTCGAAGGGCCGTCTTCAATCTAAGCAGAAGTTCGACCGATTCCATCGTATCGAGCGATAGCCGTAGTAGAGTACACAAGTTCTCGTAGTGAGCTTCGAGAAAAAGAGTTTTCATTCAGCCAGCTTTCACCGGCATAATTGTCTGGGGCTAGATGATCTGCCGCTTTCTAAATGGTTGACTAATCCCCTGCTATATACATTAGTCATAGTGATTAACCAAGGTAAACAAAAATAAGTCTATATATTCACTAATGTAGCATGCTGCAGGGAACACTCTATGTTGCGTCAGGATTACTCCAGCGCATGACTAGTGTAAACAGAAGCAGCGCATGAGAGGCATTACCACCCCTGGTAGCCTGCATCGTCAGAGGCTATCGACACAGAGAATTGAAGTCGTTACCAGCGAGTAGATAATTTCCAGAATGAAACTGGTTTACCGATCGCCTTTTTTTCCATGAGTGGCCGGAGTTCTGCACCGGATCAGTCTACGTATAGTAGCTATGTGGCCACTGTTGTCACTCCTACAACCTATCTCTAATACTATAAATTCTGTAGAAATTTCTGGCTGGACAACGACTAAATTATTTCGGCCCAAAACACATTTTAAACCAACTCCTACGCCGATCTTTTATGCACATAGATTTTACGGGCCAATGCACAACGACTTGAACATGAATCGCGTACATCGCGTTTCTTTAGCTCTCGTACAACACTGACACGTACGCCAGTGGACTAGCCAGTTCAGTAACTCTGAAGTCGAGCGTCAAGTGCTAGTCCTTTATATCGACGACGCTTGTGGATTACCTTTGGGCTGTGGAGTGAGGAGCGCTTCGATACCGGTTTCTTCGGCCGGTTTTCCTCAGCTACTGCCGTTCTTCGATTTTCTTCAATTTGCTTTTTCTTTTCGGTCGGAGTCATCTTCGTTGACATTTTTGGGCAACTCGTTGCGTTCGTTTCTCCCCCTGAAATTATATTTTGGACTTGGCTTTTTAAGAGCGATGATGGATGCGCAACAGTTCATCACTAACCATCAAAGCTGCTCGGTAAGGATGCTCGTAAGATTCAACTTCCTCGTCCCTTTACAAGCAGTAGCAGCGGTAGCCATGGCGGTCATAGCGGTTGATATTAAGATAGTTTTGCACACCGACAGAAATAGTTGAACGCTGCAGTATTACCACCGCACGAGCAGGGCGGAAGATGTCCCCCCAGTCGCTAGAGGGTGAGAGCCGCCGTTTCCGAATCGGGTCATGGACGGCCGCTGTAAAGCCGATCAGAATGGGTGATGTTGCCCGCGAGCTATTCGGGCCCTCTTCAAGATGCACTCCCGTTGCCACGAGCTTCTCCACAAAAAGCCTTTGCAAACCCCTTTACACCCGTTGTACTGTTTTCCTTCTCTACACCTATACCATGCTATTCTCCTTTAGTAAACTGGCCAGTGTTAAGTGATTGATGTGATGATTTTCGATGATCGGTTGGTTGGTCAGCAAAGTTACCGAACTGCTGAGCGCTTTCCTTATTTAACTGAAATATCCCCTGGCGGAGTCAAAGCTCCGATCTCTCTATTCGGCCTTAAACCAGCCATCGCTTAGCACTATCTCCAGTTCCCGTTGGCTGTTGGAGTTTAAAGCAACCAATGCCCGGGCAGCGGACCTTTAAGCGGCAGCCAAAGCGAGCAACGTGAAAACACAGTCATCTGCTGCAGTACGAAATCAGTATTGGTTTTCTGACGCGAACAGCTAACTTTTTGCCTTTTGGTTGGTCGTAGATTGCTCTTTGCGTATGATCCAGCTTAGATGGCCTGCTGTCAAACGCTACTAGGCAGCCCGCTTGTGTAAATACATCTCAGAGTAAGTTTGACTGAAAGTCTGTCAGAACGCGTGCTGTAAGCATTGGACAGCAATGTGCCGCCGCTGTGCCGCTGGTACTTGCAGGAAGGAGAGTGGACGAGTGGAGAAAATACGTCGGAACTTTTTCAGAGATCGTCGCTTACTCACGATCTGGATCGTTGCTGTTAAAGCGAACCCGAGGCAGTCGAATTTAAACGGCAGAATATGATTTACGTACGTCTACTTTTACTACTACTGTTAGTACTAAACATACATTTAATATTGCAGCCATGACCTAAGACTGCCGATGGACCTTCATGGCATCCTTGCTCAAGGAGAATACCCCCCGAGTGTGAAGTCTGAGCGAAGTTTTGCAGACAGATCCCTGCGTCTGCACTTGTTCATATTTTGCGCTTATCTACTCGCAGCATTACTGGTGAATTTGCTTCAGCTTTGGGCAATCGAATTGTTTGCCCGAATGTTTCGCCGTTCTGCACACACACACAATAGCAAACCCGTCGTATAATGGCAAATTTCATTAGCGCTCTTTTCAGCTCCTTTCAATGATAATGTTGTTTTGTTTGTTTGACATAGATTTCTACTTTAACTAATAGCAAATTAACTGTGAATGGTGTTTATGTCAAGAATGCGCTGAAGCTTAGATAGTTCCGATTGCTAATATCGCGCTGCTTGTATCATTCTAGTCCCCGATATCTGCTCTACATGTATCATCGTTTCGACACTTTCCATTTTCTTATATCGCTAAAGCGTTTAGCTACGAGTTAATATTCTATGGCGCAACGATCCTACATGATGTTTTCTGGCCACCTATTCACCCTTGATACCCATATGAATGATCTAGTGCTACATTCTGTCCAAAATAAGCGGTAAGGATATTGAGTAAATTGGCTGATTTGGTTCTGCAACCTACCTTTACAGCAATAGCCGCTTCATCCTTAAATTGAGTTTGGGTGAGAGGAGACCAGCTGGTGAACATTACTTGCTCTCCTTTTTCCTCCTTTCATTCTTTCCATTTTCCATCGTGAAACAGCTTCTCTTCCAGGTTTTAAGATCCCTTTTCCGATTTTTCCAGCGGTGAACTCTGTGTCATCCTCACACTAACCGTGTATATTTATCCTTTCTTTCGTTAAACGTAATTAATATCGTAACCGATGACGACAAGGAATGCGCTGCCAGCTGCATCCCTTGCTCAGTTCCGGCGAATGGGCGACTAACGTCGCTAGCCTGGCCTGCCAACAGCGTCAACTAAAGATTCATTTCAGGAGGCCGTATTTTGCTCGGCCTGTTTACACCTGGTTATCAGATCTTAACCAATACGAGTAGGGGCGCCATCGGATATTAAAGCGCCGCTTACGAGAGTAGACGATTGGCAGAGCAAAACAGAGCTGAAAGTAACAGGGCTCTACGTTTAGTTTCGCTGGTTCTCGTTCTGCTATTTGTGCCCTCTCAATGACTTTTATCGATTAAGTTAAGTCAAATAACTAAAAGTGATTACTGTGTGCGTCTAATGAGAGGTGTGACACGATCCGGTCTAATTGTCACTTACTGCTATCGTCACTGCCTTCGACGCTGAGACAGTCACGCCGCCAGCACCACTTTGTGCAGATTACACATCCTATATAGAACTCTTTTTTTGAGGCGCATTTGAACGTCCTGCATGTCTCCTGTGAGAGTTTCTTAACACTATCGACGACCCTGGCTTTGTGTCTCCAGTGCTCCAGTTGTTTTCTCATCTAGAGCTGGTGGGGAATTACACATCGGGTCTGACGTGATGCCGTGAGCGTCAATAGAAGCAATGAATTGAAACGAGAGCATGAACTGAACCAGCAGCCAACCTGCGCCGATATTGCATCTGCCAATTGCTACCGGCGGAGCGAAGCGAGCTACGATGTCTCCATTGTGCTAGCCACATGACAGCGCCATTGACAGTAAGTGATTTTTAAGGCATACCCTCCTCCATTGGAGAAACCGCTCATAAATGTCGTAGGAAGGACATATGCAAAAAACATTTCAAAATTAGTTTCTCTAGCCCAACCAAAAGCAAGGTTCGCAAAGATCAGCCGGAAATATGGAATAACACTAGTACCTGACAGCCGGTTCATTCATCACATCCATTCATTCTTGTTTTTTTCCCTTCACTGTCACTCGCTCCTACTCTCGCCTGCACGGTTCCATATTTCGTAGCATTGATTTTTCGTAAGCGAGAACCGGCACATTCATCTAAATATTCACGCCCATAAAGACGAGGGCAGGGCGAACCAGATCGAAGTAACTTTTTTGTCCATATGGTCCAACAACATGGCGTTCAGTCATTACCCTGTTTTTTTCCGTTTCCCATCGTAATTCCTTTTCGTCAATTACAGCCAGAATTACGCCCGCGTCATCTTGTTGAGAAATGCCCTCGTAGTTAAGCAGCGATTTTAAACGAAGTGAAAATGGAGAGAAGCTGTCTTCATTGAGTCAAAAGGAAGCCTCCGGGCGGTAGTATTTTTGCGTTTGCTGTTCCGTTAGCAAGGTGACGACCGCCACATGTCGGCGCGGAACACCGCAGAAATGAGAGATGATCATGCTGAGCTCACCCAAGATTTAGTATTACGTGTATCTCTTATTCGAACATCTCGCAACCCATTACAGTCAGTCGGAGATCCTACGATTACTAGTAACCAATAAATAGAACATAGGTGGCAGCCATGTAATGCACGCCTGTTTCGGCTGAGTGACATCCTTCTTCAGAGTCTGTGTTCCTTCCATCCAAGAACAAGTTTGTCCGTTCCCTTTCCTCGTGGCGCTTTCTATTGACGGCTGTGACTTGATGCTAGCAACAGGTCACAGTCGCCAATTGGCTCGATCTCCGTTGCTCTCACCGAGATAGTCTTTGTCTTCCGACGCACCAGCGAGGCCTACAGATCTGTACCCAACTAGGGTGGCAAGCTATCTTAATTGGATCCGACGGCTTTCGCTTTCAACTGGCGTCAACAAGGAACACAATAGGCGCAGGTTGTTCGTGCGTCACTTTAGTCACGCACCTTACGATCATTAAGCTAACAAAGCAACTCAGACGGCTGCTGTATTCAGCGTGCTGTCAAGCCATGTGTAGCTGGGCACTGCCCAGCTGTTTCAGTAGCTTGCCTTTCACTTTTATTATATATAGGAGTGCTTGCGCCTGTGATAGAGAATACGAAAACAAGAGGAAGACAGGGAAATACAATTAGACGAGAAGGTCCGACTAAGAATGTGCAAGCCCCGTGTTGTGCAGAAGGAACCCTTTGTACGGTTCCATCTCATCGAGACCACTGCATTGCCGGTCTGCTGCGGGCGCACTTTTCCGAGATTATGTACTCCAGCGTTTTAGGCGGTTGTCGTCGGCATGTTGCCGTGGAAGTATTCTCGATGGCTTCAGCCATATTGCCTTATGATAGCTTGGTGGTCGCAAGTACGTACATCCTGTTTTAGACAGTCAGTTTACCCATCGATACCTATAGAAGGTCACCCTTCCTAGGTATTATCGCCAAGAAACCTAGCACAGTCTAGGCGGATGATTCTATTTTCTTTGAGGATTCGGGTTCCGTTAAATCCACGCTGACGGATGCCATCACTAGCACTGCTACAACCCCCAGTACCGTCCTCTTTGCTACCCGTTCATCTTCAGCGTTACCGACACCTTGCACGCGGCCGTCAGGCTAGCAATGTTGCGGCGGCACTTTGAGGTTGCGATCCGGTGCAATGCAAAGGCGACCTTCTCGTGTTTGCTCAATATACCATCTATCTCTTCTGGATGTTTGCCTGTGGAGAGAAAACTATGATTTGGTCCGGCGTAAGCCTGACGGGCAGGGTGAGTACCACCAAGGCCCCCTCTGTGTGTAGTGGGATGAATACAAAAACGTCCCTTTCCAGTTCTTCCTTACGCGCGTCGCCGGAAGCCTTTCTCGAATTCGGATTCCTTGCGCCAGCTAAACCACTTTTGCAGCATAGCTTTCCCTTCACTATTAGGCATTTCTTTCTGGCTCTTTTATCTCGCCTTTGCTTTTTCAGTCTTTACGTCTTGCTTCATAATCGTTATCCGTTGAGCGGGAATTTTCGTTTGGCTAAGATAGGATAAAAGGCTTAATACCGATGCCGAACGTAAAACTCGAAATATAGAGACTAGCGTACAGTAGAAATATCTTGAGCTCTTTGAGTAGTGAAAAAAGAAAAAGAGGAGTGGGAGAACTTTTCACAGTAGCGAGTGGCTGATGTTAGGATGAGCCAGTTCTAATGGGACGATGTAAATGGAAAGTAAACCAGCGGCTTGAAGCATAAGAAATGGCCGTTTATGCACTTCGCCACGCTTAATGACAAATTGAGGGTCGGTACAAGCGGCGGCGGCTAGAATAGCAACGACAGTCTGGCTATGATGACCATAATGTCAAGGAAGCCTATTTCTGAAGGGGCGTAAGTGTTGAGAACACTTTCCAGGTCTAAGAAAAAGAAGCGCGTATTTGACAGGTAACGTTGAGTGTTTGCACCATAGGAGGTCGCTTGGTTTGTTTTTTATCGTTTATACAATTCAAAATTTCTATCTATCGTTCATTACATCCGCTTGCAGAAGCCCGCGGAGCGTGCACGGAATAGTCATTTATCCGGGTACTACGTAGGCTACAAGGAAGCCGATGCAACTGAACAACTCGTATACAAGACCGTTGATATCGATCACAGCACGCAGCCGGCCAGCAGCCGAGAAGAATACACCATCACGGGTTTAAAGAAGAATACAAAATATACAGTCGTTGTTCAAGCTTTCAATCCGCAAGGTTCAGGTCCTTTGAGCAATGAGCTCATCGTGAAAACCTACGAATATGGTAAGTTATTATTAGAAAGCTTCTATTAAATTAATTCTTTCGCATATAATAATAATTATTATTATTCTCGTAAATAGACGACTTTCTTAGAAATACATAAACAGCCATGTATCAGACACAGGGAAAAATACGTGCACATATAAGCACCGAGATTCACGTCAATCCATCAGACCTAAGAACTCTGTGTTAGATATCTAATAAAATTGTTCATCTATACCAAATATGATTTTAACAGCAACAAAATTCAAGTAAATATAACCATTCTTGCAATATGTAATTTCCCCATTCCAGTGTTTCTTTATTTTAAAAAATAACCAGACAAAGATTTGTGGCTAGCAATTTTCTTCCTTCAGCACTTTTTATTCAATTACGGCATAACGTCTTTCTTCTCTTGACGAGCAGAACGCTGCTATAACCTCTTATAAAGCTCGGTCATTTGGTAGTCGCATCAATTTGGTGAGATACTGGCCTGCAAGGCGCAGCCTACGCGCAATAGCACCTCCTAGTAACTTTTCCAATATTTAAGCCGTAAGCTTTTGCTTCAAAGCGCCGCTATAGACGTGTTTACCGCTTGGATCCCTCACGTCCCGTTCAACCCCTAGCTCTCTGAAAATGACGCACATGGCAATACGCCCTGCTGTTACAAACTGCTAGTTCATTGCGTGTGTTAGCAAGATGCCAATAGTTTTCGTTCGCCTCTTAGTTTGTACGGAATGCACAATTTGCTCTCAACAACCATGAAGGGGCATATCCTCAGGCCAAGCCTTAGCCATATGACCTAGCTGCAAGAGTATGCCTAAGACGCGTCCTATGCCTCCGTCACCGCTGTATTTCTGTAAAGCTTGGAGCAGTAGAAGTAGGAGTAGATCTTGCGTTTAACATTTACATAGGCTGCCCCAGTTTGGTTATGGGGGGTTAACTCAAAACATTCACTGTAGTATTTGCATTGGCAGAGCTCCAACACCGGCAATAGTGGTACAATTACATTATGGTTAGACAGATATACATGAAAACAGATACGTGCACACAAAGATAAAGATCTTCTACACCAGTTTATTAGAGGAGCAGCTAGCACCAGCAAACGCGGTGCCGCACCAATAAAAGTAACTAGACGGTCAATAGACCTTCTCCCTCTTGCAGTAGCTTATTTAACCTGCTTCACCTAAACTTAGTTAATTTAGTTGGCCCGGAATAGTTTTGAAAGCACAGCAACCCTTTGATGTCGTTTCTTTTTAATACTGTAGCTTATGTTACAGTAGAAGAGTTAACAGTTTCGATTATGTCCTCGCCACCCTTTCACTGTCATAATGGTACAAGCTGCACGTGCACCTATTTGCCCTTGCTATCCCCCTTTCCCTCAGAACTGACGTGTTTTAGCTGCCCCGCTGTGTCTGCACCGCGCGACACTGCTACACACTGTATCCGCTATCACAGACCTGCTTTGCGCGGACGAAAACGCCTACACTGTAATTGTCGAGAAAAATGCTTTGCCCTTTTGTCCCTATTGTTATCGGGAGCCACTGCTGTTGCTAGCGCTGCGTTGTTGCTGGTATTGCTTTCTGTTGAAGACAGGGTGGGAGGCATTCGCTTTATTGCCATCGGCTTAGGCCTCGACGAACTAAGGCGACAGGACAAATGAGGCCGGCCTAGGGGTTTGAGGTGCCGAGGTCTGCGGAAGAGATTCCACTGCCCGTCATGTGCAGCCGTTAATTTGCATGGCTTATTCGGTCGGCTCCTTTTTTATCGGTTAATGTGTAAAGTACATAATATACGTGTAGCAAGCGAACAATACCAACGCACACATACAGGAGGACAAGGATACTTGCATACATACCCACGACACAGTGAAGCGCCTGCATAAAGTGGGGCCAAAAGGGAAGGAAATGAAACAAATACCGGCGATTCTGAACAGTCGTATAAAAACAGTAGGCACAATTATGCATGCATGAATAGCGCTTCCAGCTGTGGTTCAGTGCGTAAAAAAATAGACTAAGCAACAGAAGTTTAAGTATATTAGTTTAATTTTTGCTAGTCTACAACACTATATTAGGACTTATGGAGCAAGCCGATGTTTTTGCTAGCTTTGGGCTGTTTTTCATTTTGAGATACGTACAAATACTAAAAAGTCTGATAAGTAAGCTTACGAAAATAGAAGGTGCGCGTACCGTACGTGATTTCGTTATGTCTAATGACCACTCGTTTTCATAGTCTTGCCTCACATCCTTGCCCGACTAAAGCAATTATTATTAAACTAGAAGGCTGGTCTTGACCGATATACGCTGTCAGTCTGTTTGACTTTTATAGTACTTCCTAACCTTTGCCGTTCCTACATTAACATACATTTTAGATCCACCGCCCAGCCCTCCGTTGAAAATAATCGCCACGACCTCGTCATCGATTCACGTTCGCTGGGAGCAGGATTTAAACAAATACAAGGTGACGGGTTACCTTCTACATTACAAGCACTTAGGGGCCGAATGGAAAGAGATGCAGCTACACAGTTTCACGACAAACAAGATCGTCGAGGGCCTGCTCTGCGGGACCACCTATCAGATTTTTCTTACAGCGTTTAACGATATCGGACGCGGTGAGCCCTCGCCAGTTATCGAGGTGGCCACGGAGGGTAGAGGTGAGTTTGCCCTACATGTATGATCAGTAACACAACATGCTGCTGCTACTGTCGCCCCTATTATGTTCCAGAGACCAACTAGGGGGCCTAGGTCTCCGTTTTGACCGCGGTTTGTTTCAAGCCCCTTGGCCAATAGAGCCTTCTCATTCACGTCGCCGGACTTAAGCACGCTGTGTGTTGCTTGCTGCTACGATGTTGCCACTTGTGTTTTGTCGGCGTCGTCACCACTGCCGCTTCAAATAGTTGCTGCTGCTCCTGCACCAAAAGGAAAAGTATCTTATGATTCAGGACCAGCACAAACGAGAGCGGAGACAACAGAAAGAAGACAGAGCACACGCGACGATGAAGGCAGGAGCGGCGAGGCAGTCCATACGAAAGGTCGGGTGCCAGTAGTACAACCTATGAGCCTGCAACGATGAGACATCTTGTCGGTAGCGAGTGCATACCTAAATGAGGAAGGACTGTATATCTGGGTGTCGGTATAATGGGACATGTAGGCGCAAGTCGTAGTAGTAAGAGCGTCAGAATCTATAGTCACTCTGGTTGTAGGAGAGCAGTGCAAGGCATATAATACTAGTGATAGTTGTATAAGTGGTAGTACGAGTAACGTGATGACGGTAGTAGTGGTAAGGGCTATAAAAGGGATAAGCATCATCATAATCGTATAACAGCTAGACGAAGAGGGATACCACTTTGATAACGCTAGCCTCCAGCTCCATTGGGCCGAACTGAGCTCGGCCCATTGCTCTCTCCATGTTCCCCGTGCCCCTATACGGCATGAGAGCCCAGCGAAAGCGAAAGCAAACTAGCACTAAACAGGAAAACTAAGCTTGTGCTATTAGGTGACGTAAAGATGTGGGAAATTGCGGAACAAGCAACCGCCAAACGCTGGCTGTAGGTAGAGTGGTAGAGGCGGCTAAAGCACTGGGGTAACTCGAATGGGAATACGACAGTAACGGCGACGACGACGACGACGACGACGACGACGTGTACAACTTAACAGGAAAAGTTTCAGCAGAAGAGGGATAAGAGCTACAAATACTAGGTGAAGAAGAGACCTCAGAATGCTGGGGGGGGGGGGGG